>NW_021134121.1:0-967 GCF_004193835.3 Ostrinia furnacalis | reverse complement strand
CCTAGTTAGACGTTCGCGTACATTCGCCTGATACTTACCTAGGAACATTGTTTCTCCCTAGAATGCTAGGGACTCGTACTCGTAAGTGTACTATACAGTAGAATAATGAATGAAAATGTTGTCTATCTTAAATACGTACTACTTACCTTGCATTAATACAGCATCAACCCTTAAGGGCTTTCAATACCAAATTAACTTTTAAACTCGCTCTACGTATATTTTCCCTATTTTACCTTACTTCATCAGCAGCAAAAGGGAAGGCGACTTACCTGAAAGCAAAGAGAACAACGGTCACAAATTATTCAGACATCGCTCCAAGCGGGTCGTGTTCGCCGACAACAGTTTACGTAGCGACGGAGTTTCCGCCAAACAACCACTCGCGTTGCAAAACATACGCGAACTTGTTTCGACCGACACATAGTTACGGGTGACTGAATCTGTACAGCAAAAATAATTGTTTTACCTATATTTTTTAAGCCTGAATTAGGCACGGGAAGGTGATTTTGTGACGGTCAAACGTCAGCGAGACGTCAGATTTGTACGTCCAGTCACGTCATAATAAATTTCAATGTTGCCCCTCCCATGCCGCTCCCATACCTCAGGCACTGACTGAGTTAAGCACTAGAACCACAGAATAATAATAAGTACTACGTACAGAAGTTTTAAGGTAAACGGCTACTAGTTCGTGATAGTACGTAAGTTCGTAAGTTTTTGTTCTAGCTCAAATAATAAGCAAATGGAATATTATTTATAAAAATTCTTTATTACTACAAAAACTCTATTATTTAAGCTATCTAAAAAACCAAGTACAAACATTGTGGCGCCAAAAATGAGAGCAATACGAAGCTTCAAACTCTCAGAGAGCCAAAAACAGCCGTGCGGCGTGAAAATGTTGCTCTCACCGTAAGGTTAGCGCTCCAACTCCTTAAGCTTATAAAAAGGAGAAGAAACGGCTATTTGCATAAAA
>NW_021134120.1:0-2883 GCF_004193835.3 Ostrinia furnacalis | reverse complement strand
AGATATTGCGTATAAAAAGGTTCATCCCCAATTTTCCACCCTTGGGGGTTGTTTTTTTCTATTATTAAATATAAATGGGACCACCCTTGAGGTATTACCTATACGCCGAAAAAAGATTTGTTCAAATCGGTTCATAATTGGCGGAGTTATCGCGTAACAAACATACGGGTCGAATTGAGAACCTCCTCCTTTTTTGAAATCGGTTGAAAATAATTATGTGGTGTTTGTTAAACACCTGCACCTTTTTGAATAGCTAATCAATCAAGGAACTAAATTCTGTAATTTGTACACAACATTCCATACATTTTTTCTTGGAAATTCTTCATTTAATTACCGAAAACAATTTTTTTTTGCAAAATGATACATGGTTTTTTAGCTTTTACTTGAGTTATGTCGATTCTTTCTTGCAAATTTTATTTTAAAATGTCAATCTTATTATTTAGATATACGAATACAACAGAATACAACAAAAAAGTTAACATTATTACGTATTCTTCATTACAAGGGTAGATTTTAACATAAAAACTGGAGATTTTTTAAAAAATACTTAAATCTTGAATAACTTGGAAATGAACAAGTTTCGGACATGGTGTCATATGACTTAAATGACTGCAAATAAGCTCTACTTTAACCACTTTCAAGGAATGTATCGCTTTACCTGTTACCCTGTAGATTGCTTTTATATCTAGATTTTTAAAAGTTTTATACGTAGATAAGTACGAAACAGTAAGGCCTACTTGCACCACCTAACTTTAACGGTAACTATGGCGATAACCGGTGCTTTTTTATGGAGTTTGACAGATTTTTGACGTTTGTCAAAGTTAAAATTAGACGGTGCAACCCAGCCTAATAGTTCTAAGATTCAAGAAATCTGCATGCTTTTAAATTAAGATGCCTCAACCATCGACTCGATTAAATTGATTAGGTACATTATATATAATTTCTAGCTGACTGAGACAAACAATCGTGTTGTTTAGCCCTATAAAAGTAGCCGACGACTTATTCTCAGACCTACCACAATACACATAAAAATCGGTCAAGCCATTTCCAAGTAGTTTGATCCAGCCTTTTCAAGGCGAAAGTTAACAGGCACTTACAGGACAGATGTACCTACGTGTACCATCCTAGCCATGTACTACTGTAGCCATGTGAGGGCACTAGGGCAGCCCATAGCCCTCTTATTGCAAACTAAATGAACTTTGTGGTAGTTACCCTAGCCGAAAGCGGCTTGGGAGTATTATACCATCGTAGACTGCATCTAACTTAACATCAAATACCTGCCTTGTTCTGAATAAAAAAAAGGTAACAAACACTATGATAAGAGATTTTTATATTAAAAAATACCTTATATATTAAATCTTCCACACAAAATGATTTACGACTTCTCTCTTCAACTGTACAGTCTTAACGCGTCCCAGAATATGACGGATGCTTAACGAGATTTCTGCCTTAAAAGGATAATAACACGGAACTGAGGACCGTCAACTGAACGCCGACTGGCGTAATTTATGCTAGTGATGTATACGGATGTATCGATAGATTAGGCGTATTACAATAAGATAGATGTGGCGTGACGTGATGTCATGTGAATTGACAGCTAGCTGCTGTCCAATTTTATGATCACGTGGCAGAATTTGGAGACAGAGGATTCAGAATTGTTAGCGTTTGAGTAAAGAAGTAATGATTTCATCATTTTAAGGTCATTTAGTCTCCACTACTGTGTTTTTAGCACAATCAAATTTTAAAATAACTTTATACAATGTCTATCCTCCTGAGACCCCCGGTGTCACTCGTGACACTTGAGTAGGTATATATTTTTTTTACAGCGTCATTTATTGGTATTTATGAAAATTAATAAAAGTGTGTAAAACGTTGGAATATGTCACATATCCAAAAAATTGCTATGCCTCGCACGAAAGGGTTTTTGATTTTGTAAACATTAATTGAAATTTTGAATTTACGCGACCGCCGACATGACACATTCCAAGAAAATAAAATATTATTTATAACAAGTTTTTTGGTATTGTTTTGTATTTTCTGTGTGCTACGATAATATATCTCTCAGATTGTGCGATAAAACTATTAAAATGTATCTATTGTAATAAGTATTTTCGTCAATTAATTCAAGTGTCACTGGTGACACTTTGGGCACTCGTGACTTGAAATATGGTCCTTTTTAGGATTGTCTGATGGTAACGTCAAGTCAATGTTATGCAACTTTGATGAGACAGATGATGAAAAAATTGATGCTCCATCCTCAGATCAGACCCTGGATATCATCTAAGACCAGAGTACTTGTTAATACCAATCAAATGAGTCAAAAGTCGACAGAGTTACATCGTTTAGTCACAGAGTTTCTATGGCTACCTTCCGTATCCATCATCAGATCAGCTCCATGACCTTATTATATTGAAGTTTCATCTGAGTTACATGTCTATGCAAAATTTCAGCTCAATCGGTTGGCAGGAAGTAGCTCTAATTCAGCTTCCAAGATTTTACTCAAACATACATTCACACATTTATTGCAAGTTAATTAGAGTTTGTAAAAACAACTTCAATAAAAGCTATTAAAAAGTAAATCTTATATGATTCTAAACAATTGCAGATCAAGTTGAAACTAAAAACATCTATTTTACCATACCTGAAGTAATTAAAATATTTATTAATTCAAGCCCGTTTTAATGTCTTTGAAACCCGTAGTGTCACTGGTGACACCCCCCATTTTGGCGTATGTAGGGGGGCTAGATTTTTTTTCGCATTTTTTATTAGTTGTACATATGAAACTTAGCCTGCCTTCCAAAATTCAAGACAATCCGACAATTTTTAGGGGTCTGGGTCTCAGGAGGCTATGTTAAAACAGACTCCTCTAGTCTAAACCGAAAA
>NW_021134119.1:0-1563 GCF_004193835.3 Ostrinia furnacalis | reverse complement strand
CCAGTCTAAAAAGGTTGCTTACGTGGCATAATAAAATGGGCGGATTGCGCGATACGAGCAAAGTACGAGTATATCTGCCAAGAGCGAAGGCATATAAACTGGGGAAGGCGTAGGGGTGGCATATTTATATGTGGAACTAGCTTTGCCCGCGGCTTCACCCGCGTGAAATTTAGTTCGTCACAGATCGTTTAAATAAACTAAATTATAGCCTACTAGCTGACCCGGCGAACTTCGTACCGCCTTAGCGTAGAGATTTTCTTAATATTTTTTTCCGTAAGAACCATCCTTGGACATCCACAAACATTTAAAAAAAAGAATTATCGAAATCGGTTCAGCCGTTCACACGTGATGCCGTGACAACGCGAAACGGGTTTCATTTTTATATATATAGATATGTTATTCTGGGTTATAAACAATAATACTGTAAAGTTTCATCAAAATCCGTCTTCCTTCAGTAGTTTTTGCGTGAAAGAGTAACAAACATTCAGACATACATACAAACTTTTGCATTTATAATATTAATAGGATATTAGTAGGATTGCTAAGGGTTACAGCGACGGATAAAAAATGAAATACAAAGCTTGGTAAAACAATAAAATGGAGTGGTAGAGACAGTGCATTCGGTAACGATACATAAGTAGGTACTTAGGTGGATTTTGCAAAACCATCTTGAAATGATTAGAAGCGAATCAACTACATTGAAAGACACGTTTTATGCTTTAATATTGTTAATATTATTGAAAGCTTATTTGTAGTTTCTAAAAACTGTGTAGTTAATTGATTTAATTTTTCAGTGAAAAATATTTTAACGAGTAGAAACAAAACCGTTGTCTGGTACTGATCCAGTGGTACACATAGAGATACATTGCCTACTTTTAAACTAACCTTGTAGGTTGTTTATAGCATAATATTTTTGTTGCATCGTTCTTATTACAACTAAATTATACAGGATGTTAGGTAAATGGGTATATGAGCCGACACTAGCCCATGTTAACATGGGCGTATAAATGGTATGGTGAAGTCAGAATTTCATATCATCATTTTATTTTTTTAATTTTCATACAAAATAAATTTCATAAAATCCGATTTGTATGAAGTTTAAAATAATTAAAATGAAAATATCAAATACAGTGTGTCCGGGCTTGTAGTGATCAAACTTTAAGGGCGTAATCTATGGTCAATTTTATCGATGAAAATACTTCAAATTTGGGGCTTGACCCATTTCTCGCAAAATTACGAGGATTTAAGTTTTTAATTTTTAGTTTTCACCTCTTCCTTCAAAAACAAGTGAAAGCGTGGGTAGCTTAACACTAATAAGCAAAAATTTTATATTATGCGATAGCCAATAAAATTATCTATTAGCAGAAGTAGAAAACAGATACAAGTTTCATACATTTTAAGGGAGTAAGAATGGATTTAATTAGAAAAACACATGACTTTTTTCACTTCTTTTTCAGTTATTTTCCAACACAAGAAAAACCAGGTCGTTAAGGTATGTTTTATTTGCATTGTATTATTAGTATTTGAGCTATTCTACAAAACGAATGTAAATTTATTAGTCTA
>NW_021134117.1:0-1753 GCF_004193835.3 Ostrinia furnacalis | reverse complement strand
ATAAGTGATCTCACTCGAATATTTCTTATAGTAGGTATAAAAGATGTCGAACAAATGGTTACTTACTAAAAAAGTGCTTCATGAGACCTAAACTCTGATTTTTAATTCGACGGAATTTTGACATTTCATAAGTGTTGTCAACATTGAAACATTCCCACTAACAATGGAGAGCATTTTCACAAATTAAAAAATAATCCTTTCTTGAATTTAAGGTTTCACTTGAAAAAGTAAGGTTTAAAAATGTACTGATCATTTCAAAATAGTTATTTGAATTTTTATTATCATATTTTGGAAGTTACAAAAAAAATTGGGAAATTATTTTTCTATTACTGGACTCCCTGGCCAATAATCCATGGGTTAAAAAACCTTTTTTATGAAAATCCTTTTGTTAATAAAATCTTAGCTTCATAAAATAATCAATTTAACAAGATGCCAATTTTATAATCCAAGTTGATTATGATGACGACAATGATGATTGATGATCAATACATATTTTCGTTTATGTTAATATGTTGTTTTACTGTGTTAAAAACACGTTTTTTTCTATTTAATCTCTAAAATGTACCTAATAATTAGTGTATATTGAATTCACAATACAAACAATAGTTCTTTCTTGTAAGTTGTACTTGATGAAATTTCATTTCATATTATTTATTATTAATTCAAAGCAAAAAAGGCTTATTACATCTGAATTGTCAAAAAATGACAGCTGCAGAATTCCGTCGAATTAAAAATCGGACTATAGCAAACGGCATCAATAATATGTTTTTAAGAACGAACTGAATCTATTAAAAAAACCTATATTTCCAGCTTTCATACATTTAATACAGTTACAAACAAACACGAAATCAATGGTTTCTGAGTGCCTTAATGCCGTCCCCTTTATCTGTTTATTTAGTATTTATTAATTAGTATCTCTTGATGATATTGTAGCAAGTTAAACCTAAAATCATGTTTTCCGTAAATAATTTAAATAAGAATGCAATTTACGAGTTTGTTGTTTGATTTATTATATATTACTCAATTATAAATTTAAATTTAAAAAATTAACACTTCTAATATGGTAGGTATGGCTGGCGGCATACATTTAGTATGAAATTCGGAAACATTGAATTTTCGCATAGATCCAGTTTATTCTTTGACCTATTTATTGTTATTGTTTTAAAGAGCTCATGAAGCACTTACAGGAACAGTAAACAGTTTCTCGATATCTTGTATGATTAAAAATCAAGTGAAATCACTTATCGTTTCCACCCTGTACCTATACTTTTAAAAATAAACTCCGTTCATTTGTAAATACAAATACCTAACCAACTTAGTTGACGTTTTATAAAACTATTTGTCTAAGTGTCATCGACTGACCGCTGGTGGATTTGCCATTTACCTGACCTACCCCTTTATTACTAAACGTTTAATATCAGATGAATAGTTACGCACCAATTTCTTTCATTCAGTCGTCAGTAATTGAACTTTCGGAAAAACATGACGAAGCGTTGTGTGACCATACAGACGCTATTCAACTTTTATTAGTAAGGAAGAGTATAATATTTTATGTTGGTAGAAATATATAAGCATAGACTAATGTTTTGACACCCTGTTAACATTTTTATTAGTCATTTATTTTTTCCTGACCAAACAGATACCATAATAATATCTTTTATCATTCTACCCATATTCTGTAAGTAAAATAATAAATAGTTTGAAAAGAAAGAAATTACAAGTCCGATTTACCTAAACAAATAAATTAAAAATA
>NW_021134116.1:0-126765 GCF_004193835.3 Ostrinia furnacalis | reverse complement strand
GGGTGCCGTCGACTTTATGCCTGCGTTCTGAGGAGCATGGCGCTGTATGGCGCCCCAGTCTGGGTGGACGCACTCAACAAGAGGGAGAATGCTTCCCTTCTGCGCAGACCCCAGCGGGCCATAGCGCAGAGGGTCGCAAGGACCTACCGCACGGTAGGGCACTCTGCGGCGTGCGTCCTCGCTGGTACTCCTCCTTAGGAGCTAGAAGCTGGGGTCTTGTCTGTCATCTATCACTGGATGGTAGACCAGAAGGCGCGTGGAAAGCGCCCGGAGTGGTGCGTCCCCGTCACGAAAACATGACTCGCGCGCAGTTTAGCCGCCGCACTCTGGACGCCATTGGTCCTGTTCTGGACCAATGGTTGGAACGACCGCACGGGTTCCTCAGGTTCCGTCTGGCGCAGGTGCTGACCGGGCATGGCTTCGGTTCGCACCTACATAGAATCGGGCGAGAGAAATCCCCGTGTGCCACACATGCGGCGCGGTGGATGACACGGTGCAGCACACCCTCGCGGTCTGCACAGGCTGGGAGGAGCAGCGCCGTGTCCTCACTGTGGTCGTGGGCCGGGATCTTTCGCTTCCGAGCCTGGTCATCGCCATGCTGGGAAGTGAAGGATGCTGGAAGGCGATCGCCTCCATTTGCGAAGAGGTCATCCTTCAGAAAGAGGCAGTGGAGCGCGAGTGGGAGAACGATCCTCTCGTCTCATCGCTCCGCAGGCGGAGAAGGGGGCGGAGAAAGCGTTTGTACGACCGTTCTATTCTGCCCCCAGGTGGCGGCCAGCAGGCCGGGGGTGCGGGGCACCCTTGTCACCTTCGTCTGACGGGAACGGCTTGGCGTTTTGGGCATTTCCGTCGGACCCCCACAAGGGGGGCGTGTAGGGTCCGCCGTGTAGGCGAGCTGTCGCTGTAGCGTGGTGTCTCGGAAGTCTAAGGCTACGGCCGGATACTCGCGACACCCCCACTCGGCCTACGACGGAACGCCGCGGAGGTTTTAGTGGGTATACCCCGTCCTTTTCCCTTTTTAGGGCGCCGGGAGTCCCACATACCACCCTGTCCCCCGGCAGTGGTGACGGTGCGCAAAGCATTTCCTCCGCGACAAAAAAAAGGGGGGCCCGAAACGAGCTGTGCCTAGGGGCCCTGAGATGGTTAATCCGGCCCTGNTGGCTCTTAAGTAGAAAGTGTATTTAACCATCGTTATTTTCGATCATTATTCCTAACATTAGTGTTTCATTAATAATGTTATCTAATTTATTATTGTTTTATTATAACATTATCAGCTGTATTTATTTTAGACAGTTTTATCCATAGTAAGTTATATACTATCCATTTTTATTTAGAAAGTACCTGTACCTCCCCTTCTTTCTATATGTATTAAGTACCTAAGCATATAAAGTAAGTAATAATAGTTTATTGAACTATTAAGAATATGAACAAAAGCTTATACAGTTAATAAATGTTTTTAAGAAAATATTGGCTATCATTGATCATATAAAATGGCGTTTTAAAATTCTTGGCTGGGCCTGGGACTCGAATACCTATTCTATCCACCTATAAATGTGTTATGAATAGCTAATAAATAAATATCGTTGTTCGATGTTTCTCTAGACAAGTGGCATAACTAGGGTTCCCAACCCTCCCGGATTGCCCGGGAGACTCCGGAAATAATGGTTAACCTCCCGACCTCCCGGAGAGCAATATTTTCTCCGGTATTTCTAAAAATTAAATGCATCTATTGCTGCTCGTACTTGTGTATAAATTTTATCTTTAAAAGAACCAATCACATGGACCAGCATTACTAAACTCCAGGAATTATTAAATATTGACATAGATAGTGGCAAATTGTACGATGAGGTTGGACTTTTGCGTGAGGTGCAACCACATCTTATTGAAGAATATCGAGTGGATTTACGCTGGGTTGACTTCTTTACGAAATCAAAAGACATAAATCCTTGTCCTGAATAAAAAAAAATGGTCACGTTTGTTCTTTCCATTCCTGTCTCTATTAATGCTTCATTCGAGCGCGTATTCAGCGTGATGGAGCAACTATGGAGCAAGCCCCCCCCCCACACACACACACACAATTCTCCCGGGTTGGTCCTTTCAAAAGTTGGCAACCCTAGGCATAACAGACAGTTGTAACGTAATTTCGAAATCGCTTCACGGAGAAACTACAAAAAATCTAACACGTTTCGGAACACAGATATTAGTGTTTCGGAACATGAATAAATTGCATCTGACATTGACATTACTTACGATCAAAAATCAAAACATAACCTCAAAAATACTGTTGATTTTATTTAAATAAATAATTTATCATTAAAAAATGTCGATAGACACGTACTTTTGCTTTTGCTGTTTAGCTACTAATGACCTGATAAATATTTACAACTGTGAACCTGAAGAAAACTACGGACACCTACTGCTATCATTATTTGATTTGAACGTAAGTTTTACAAAGTTTTAGATCTATTTTACTAATTTTACAGTTAATTTAACATTATTATTCTACGACAAGTTAAGTTGTAGACTTTTCAAAAGGATTTATGCAAGGTTATTTACAAAATTCACTAAATTTTTCATGATTCTAAAGCTGTTTTACTATGCTATGGAAAAAATCGGTTTCGTTTGTCTGTTTTCAGATTTCTATAGAAGATTATGAACATGACGGCTTCATATGTAAGGAGTGTGTGAAAAAGCTGAAAGAAACGCTTCAATTCAAGGCTCAAGTGTTTGATATCTTGAATATATTGCAGAGTAACGGACGTAAGTTTTATTTGTAAAAAACATAACCCTCCTTCTGGCGTAGTCGGGTAAAAATAAGGGCTCTTTCCCACGAGAGCATCCTGTGTTTTGTAGGTACCGGTTTTAGCAAGATCCCGATTATTTAGTAGTATGTGTAAATGAAGGTAAAAACTGTATTTATAAACTGGGACGATTGCCATGGGAAAAGGGCCCTAAGCAACCCTGTGCACTAGGCAGCCTGGCATCATTAGTCGAACTTATAACGGTGTATGGGAGCCCGCGCATCCAAGAGTGGTCATATATTCTCTCTGTCACCAAGTGTACGAATCTTTGAACAAAATATATGAAAATGTCGGCCGCAGCTTGTCGTCGCTTCTAATGGCTTCCACAGACCAAACGCAGATCAGAAGCAGTGCGGGTCAGTTGCAGCGCGGCTGAGGCACACTGAAAGCAGCGCAGTTTCAAAGCAGCTGCAACGCGGGCGGTTGTCAATTGTCAAAAATTTTAATATTCGAAAACCGCTTTCAACGCGCTGCTACCGCCCTGCGTCCGGTGTGTCATGCTAATATGGCCGCCATAGTAATACAACAGCGCGGGCCCGCGTTCGCGCCGCTTCTGTCCCGCACCAGCGCCGCCTCGTTTGTATTTCGGCAGTTGCAGTGCGGCGCGGTTGGAGCGCGGGCCCGCGTTCAAATTTGGTGTGACATACTTCAAAGAGTTTCTTGTATTACAACCTGCGCGGGCCCGCATTCAAACTGCGCTGCTACTGCCCTGCGTTTGGTCTGCCCAAGGCTTAAGTCGCCGAGCTGTCGCCTTTGTCTAGTGTGCACCTTCACTTATAGTACTTAAGTTTTTTTATTTTCATTTTCAGTGATAGATCTCACAAATGCAGACAAACAGACAACCGTCAAGAAAGTGCTCAATACTAGCTTAGATATCGAAGATAAGTATGCTAAAACTACTGAAAAAGATATTCTAGTCCTGTATGAAAAAAATTCACAAGGTAAATAATGTTTTATTCTTTTACATATATTTTTTTGCAAAAATGGTAGCCCATCTTTCTCTAGACTCTTAATCTATGACTGTATCAAAATTAATCATCAACCGTTAACTATTATTCTTCTGATTAAATTCACTGCAGTATCCAAGACAGTAAGCTATCCACCAGGACTACAGACTTAAGGCTAGCAGTTTAGGGTTCACAGCTAAGCATTACAGTAGTTGCAATGCACAAAGTGGGAGGATTATACTGAGATTAAGATAGATTTCTGTAGTTTATCTGTTTAATTTTGAATCTTCCATACATTACAGATCAATTACCCAAAACTGTTAAAGAAGACACCATTCAAAAAGATGTCTCCACCAAAAAGAATGTCACGTGCAAGCCAGAAAGAGACAAACAAACTTACAATATTATTGGGAAAGGACAGGAGATAAAGAAGAATTATTACAAAGTCACCGAGGACCTAAAATGTGGGATGTGCAGTAAGGTGTTACCGAATGTATATGTCTATCATTTACACATGAACCAACATTTCCCGAACCACATATGCGAGTCCTGTGGCAAAGGTATCAGAAACAGTTATTTTAAGTAGCACACTTATCAACCTGGAAAGGGATTGTAACCGTATCAACTCGTGGCGGTCAGTATTCTTTGTATGAAACTCCATAATGTAACGCACACTAATCCGCACCGTAACGCATCGCCTCGCTGTTGACAGCGCGCGAAAGGCGATACGATGTTGATCCCTTTCCGAGTTGATAAGTCTGCTATGATCTTAAATCACTTTTACAACTGGTTAGAGTGGAATTATTTAACTCTTTTATAAGTATACTCGTACTTCTAATAGTTTTAAGTATAAGTTTATTTAACTTTTGTTACTTATTTTCAGGTTTCCTAACTGAAAAGAGGCTAAAACGACACATGCCTTCACACAAGACTGGCCCGTTCAATTGTCCAACCTGTGACATGGAATTTACCAATCTTAACACACTTAATTCTCATAGGTAAGCTACTCAAATCATACATTATTACTTATTGATGTTTGATTGGTCTAATTAAAATATTTTTATGGCCTTTGCGAAATAACAGTAACGTTACCCGTTATTCAAAGCAGTGCAAGCACGGCTCATTAAACAAATGCCCCAGCTGCTCTGACTGCTTGGACAAGCTCATCCGTTGCGCGATGTATTTGGCAATCGAAATAAGAGTAACGTTACCCGTTATTCCAGGCAGCACGGCTCGGCCTCGCTACACAAGTGCCCCAGCTGTTTTGAGTGGTTCGACGCGCTCTTTCTCAGGTTAATCAAAATAGCAGTAACGTTATCCGTTATTTCAGACAACGTAAGCACGGCTCGGTTGCGCTGTGCAAGTGCCTCAGCTGCTCTAAGCGGGTCAACACGCTCTTTCTCAGGTTAATTGAAATAACAGTAACGTTATTCGTCATTCCAGGCAGCGCAAGCACGGCTCAGTCTCACTATACAAGTGCCCCAGCTGCTCTGAAAGATTCGACACTCTCACCCGTCGTGCGAGGCATTTGTCTCAAGTGCACGGTCGCGCGGCAGCGAAATATGAGTGCGTGGTGTGCGATAAGAAGTTTCTGCTGGCTGGTAAGTATTGGATTTTTGTTCTTTTGGGTATGTTAATGATGTTAACTTGTTTGGCCAGCGTGTGGAGTGTAGATTAAATCCTCCATTTGTCTCAGGGTCGAGCTCCTGCAGTAGAGACTACGCCCGTTTCCCATATTCAATCCTTATCTAAATCCGGATTACAACTGTCAAATTGAATTCAGTTTTAGATTAAATTTCCAAAATATTCTATGCATTTACACTTTAATATTGTTTAAATAGTCTTACAAGCAATATGATAATGTAAAAACATCAAAAACCGCAGATATTTTGACCAAAAACATATTGAAATTTGACAGTTGACAGTACAAATCCAATTTGGATTAGGATTGAATATAGAAATCCAGCATAAATGACCTTTGAATGTTAATAATGATAATCCGAGTTTGTGTTTTACACATTCCAAATGCATACGAGTAAAATCTGATAGTGTTCTCCGAAGCCTGTTCGGATTGGCCACTAGGGTATTGCTATTCATCATAGTCATTATTTCGCGACTGTTTGCCGAATGAAAACTTCTTTACTTCATCTTTTACTTCCATTTTTCGGTTCTATGACAAATATAGCTGGCCCAATGCTACATCAGTTTGCCGAATGAGCAATATTTTAAAAATACGGCCCCTTTCGCAGGGAATCTAAGCGCCCACAACCGTAATAAACATCAGAAGGTCAAGCGTCATTTCTGCCCTGAATGCCGCGCCGGCTTCTTCCAAAGACAAGAACTTGCAGCGCATATGGCGGCCCACGCCGGGGAACGCGCTCACAGGTGCACTTTGTGCCCTAAGCGGTGAGTAACGGGTACCGTTATCTGTTATTAATAACGGTATTTGTAACTGTTGAAAACCAATATTGGTGTTTGGGTGTTAGTTACGGTTACCGGTATTCTTAACTATAACGGTATTGGTATATTGCAAACCAGTATCGGTATTTTTAATGGATACCTTTATTGATAACCAGTAACGTTACTGTTAATGTTTACCGCAACGTTATTAAACGTTATTTATTTAAATTTACAGGTACCCCCGCAAAAAAGCTCTCATAGTACACATGAGAACGCACACAGACGATCGCCGGTTCGCTTGTGAGGTGTGCGGTAAACGGTTCATTCAAAAATGCACCTTACTCGTCCACGCTAAGGTCCACAGTCGCGCGGATAAGACAGTCGAAGTGAGCACAGCCAATGTTACAGAGTGATTTGTAATAAAATGTCAAAAATTCGTCTTTCTTTTATTGCTGTAAAAGAAGGTCATAGCAGACTTATCAACTCGGAAAGGGAACAACACCGTATCGCCTTTCGCTCGGTCAACCACGCAGCGATGCGTTTACGTTATAACGAACTAGCGACCCGCCCCGGCTTCACACGGGTGCTAAGTATACATATAAACTCTCCTCTTGAATCACTCTATCTATTTAAAAAAACCGTATCAAAATCCGTTGCGTAGTTTTAAAGATCTAAGCATATGTACAGACAGCGGTAAGTGACTTCGTTATAAACTATGTGTGCGTTGCACTATTGAGTTTCATAAAGCCTGGTCCGTGAGCACGTAGAATTTTGTCCAATGACCCCAAACTACCCATCCTTATTGCTCGCGCGTAATTATATTGTTGTCGCGACTGTGCTACGGGCGCCCGCAGTGAGTGTGCGAGCGCGACAGCAACATAATTACGCGCGAGCGATAAGGATGGGTAGCTTGGGGTGATTGGACAAAATTCTACGTGCTCACGGACCAGGCTTTACACAGAATACTGACAGCCTCGAGTTGATACGGTTACGATCCCTTTCCGGATTGTTTCTCCATTACAGGTAATTCTCCACTGCACACCACGATCCTCTAATTTACCAGAGGCAAATGGAGGATTTGGCCTGCACTCCCCACGCTGGCCAGACGGGCTGGGGAGGCGCAATTAATACAAATACACAAATGCTTATTCTTCTTGTCGTGTCGACAACATACCTACACAGCGTCAGCCCAAAACTCCGCCACAAGAGTGGCGTTGTCAGTAGCCTTCATTAAATCTTCCTGCGTGCAGTTGTTTGGGCACGCAGGGCACGACATCAGGTGCTTCGTCGACTGGGGAACAAAATCGCACTTGCACTCCAAGTTTGAGTCATCCAAGAATCCCCACTTGAACAGATTGTCCTTACTACGGCCGACCTGCGTCCGAAGACTTAAAAATGCTTATTATTATTGAATTTATTATATAACTCAGCACTTGCTTATCTACGAGTATGGATGTCAAAAAGTGAAGTCACGTTTTTTGATAATAACTACTGGATTGACGTGATACGCAAAACGTTTATCAAATCTGATAGTTTTATACAGCTTGAATCATACAATAAATATGTATAATAAAACGCTAGTCTGTAGGTATGTTCAAAGGCAGAGTAACGGGAATATTTCCATCTCGTTCCCACCGCTGCAACTCCTGTGTCACCAGGTTCTATAACAGCTTGACCGCCAATAAAAACCCAACCAGTGGGGGAAAGTAAAACTGTCATTGGACCCCACAACGAAGTTAATCAGAAGAACATAGGAGGAGTTCGAAGTTAAGGTTCGACTTCCTTCCATTGCAAAGCGGATGATAGATGACAAACAAAGGGTTAATCTCCTTCTTCGTCGCTACACTCTTGTCAGAGTGGTCGTGGTCGTCACACCAGGTCCGGTGGCAAGCCTCACAATCCGTCGCCATTCCTCCCGCACTGCAGCCTTTCTTGTGCACTCGTGGAGTGGACCATTGAGAGCGGTTTTGACCAGAGCCCCGATTACGGTAACTTTTAACGTTTCCAATCCAGACACGCTTCTCGATTCTGCGATACGATTGGTCGTTCAACAGCGTACGTTAGCTGTTTTGACCAATCGTATTGCAGAATCAGAAACGCGTCTGGATTGGAAACGTTAAAAGTTACCGTAATCGGGGCTCTGGTCAGTCCAGCGCATGGGCGAACTGCCGCGCGCTCTTGTGCCCTCAACCTTCCCCTGCACGATGAGTCGTTCAACGGGTTAAAACGGTTAACGAAAGGTTTAATAACCTTTAAGAAAAGAGCACTACGGACAATAAATAAGGGGGCCTATCAAGGCACAATAGAATAAGACCACCCCCACTCTTCCTTCCCATGGATGTCGTAAGCGACTAGGCGACAAATATGCGAGCATCAGGCCTCCCCAACCCGTCTGGCCAGTGTGGGGAGTGTCGGCCAAATTCTCCATTTGCCTCTGGTAAATTGTAGATGGTCGTGCTCCTGCAGTGGAGACTGAAAGACCCAGATGATAATTTCTTTTATCCACTACGAGGAAGCTCTTGGCCTGCATGTCACCTGGTGAAAGTAATGATCAGAACGAAGGTGGAAGCGAACTTCACCCGAAATCTTCAACTACAGAGGAACTGGCCATCGTACCTCTATCTGTCGGAACCAAAACCGAACAGAAAAATGTGTCCCCATTGGGAATCGAGCCCGGGACCTCAAGTTTGAAGCAGGTGGTCATACCACTAGACCACAGAGGCGATGATGAATATTACTACATATTTAAAGCTGAAGCCACTGAAGGACTATCACATTTGCAAATCCTTGAATGAAACGAGGTACATTGAAATTCAGAAAATAATTAGTATTATGTAATATCATGGCTATCTCTATCTTTTGAATTACTGAAATTACAAACAACTAGCTGTTCCCGCGACTTCGTACGCGTGAAAATAGTTTGAATAATAACACTGGTCAACACATGTTTTTTTTCCTTCAATTTTTTTTCTGTTGTTGGGTATTTCTATGGCCCTGATTATGAAAAAAATACTGGGAGATCGCCAACAGCTTTACTTTTTAAAATATAGAGTTCTATTATTTTGACAAAAAAATAAGAAAAATTATACATTGTGCTAATAAAATTTCTATTGAACACTAGCAAATGATCTTTTATATGATTTCCTTGAATAGGCAAGTTTGAGTAGATCTCGTTGCAAACTCCAGCAATGGTCTGCCATTCATATATGAGCACCACGCCCCTGATAACCTTCTCCCATTGTCACAAAATTCCAATGAAAACTTTTATCCTGCTCCACACTAAAATCACCCACATTTTGTGGAAATCGATGATAATGCGAGTACATGGAGTGTATTTTTATGCCCATGTTGCACCCTAGCTCTTGCAAGTTGGATAGCATGCTCTCAACAATCTCTTTTTGCTTAGGAAATTACTTATAACCAAAAAAAATCATTTTAAGCTTAGGACTGGACTTCACTCATTGATTTCTTAAAATTACGATCATTTACCAGTTGCCTAATGCGAGTCTCATCAAAAATTACCAGCTTTTAAGTTTTCTGTGCTTAATCCTGAAAAATTTCGTGAAAGAAAATTAAAACATTCGTCAATTTTGTCAAGCGCCTTCACAAACTGTTTCAAGATGCCGAGCTTAATATAAAGTGGTGGAAGTACGGTGATACGGTCTTGGCTAACTAAAGGCACGTTTATAAAATTGTTTGTATCAACTTTAGCTGAAGAGCTAAAAGTTGTGTGTGCGGGAAGCCGCACTGGTCAAATTTTTTGTAACCAATGCTATTGTTTGTTACAACTATTCCAGATACACATGGAACGGGAATTTTGTGTAGCCTCCTTGTTGGCCTAAAAGATGTCACCTATTCTCAGAACACAAATGACTCATTTGTGGTCTTGATTACTTAATTTCAAATATTTATATTACAGTGTCGATGTTACGCAGTTTTCATCAAGTCCGATAGAGGTTTTCGATGTTTTTCAAATATTATATTTACCACAAACATAGCAGAAGCCATCTGGATTAAGCACACAACATCTTTATAACGAAGCAATATCGAAAACACCAACAAAATATTTTTTTTTGTCCAATTAAAAAAATCTAAGTAAAAATATTAAATGAGGGTAGATAGCTATAACTTAAAAACAAAAGCTGTTAGAGAAAAACTGTTGCCATATTTAAAAAATATGCGTCAATTTGAGATAGAAACAGAAAAAAAATCACAGGAAACAAACAATTTTATTTTTTTTGTTGACCAGTGTAATTAGGTAAATTTAAATAATTTTATTTCAAATCGCATCAGTACCTCTAGCACGAACACCTTTCGATTTAGAATCGTTTGCGTATTCGAATCTTCTCAATCGATCATCAAAATGTTCAGTATGAAAATTTAAACAGCGCCTCTGTGAACGTGACGTGAACTTAGAATGAGAAAAGTTAGCACGAAACGAATGTTGAACTGGGTTTCGAGTTTTGTGGAGTACGCAAACGATTTGAAGACGAAAGTGTTTCGTGCTAGAGGTAGGCAGAGGCAGTAGTTCAAGAGATTAGCGCGTTCAACCAAACAAACAAACTTCAGCTTTATAATATTAGTAGATGAATGAAACTAAGTAGGCTTAACTATTATCTGTTTCATGCTAAATTTTTAAGTAATTGTGTCATTTATAATCCAAATAGGTATAACTAGATAAATAAATAAAATCAGCTACATAACCTTGATTAAATAATCTTTATCATTGATGTCAAACGTTTGTTTGCGTAAATAGCGATCGTTATCAGCTGATGGCTGAAGTTGATTCCAAAATCACGGAGCTATTTTGAGACTAACTTCTGCCCGTGGATTTGTCCGCCTTTCATAATATAAGATTTATGCCACAATAGGCGTCAAATTACATTATGCAAAAATATTGGACGCGTATTTTTTATTTGTCAATCAAACAAGTAATTACGAATTTAAGTTATGATGCGTTGAAGTTTCGCATGACGTCACAAAGTGCTACACGATTAAGCACTCCTTGACGTCACGCACGGGCCTCTTGAACTTTGATAGTCTTTTGCCCGTTTTCACCATCAATCCCTAATTTTTAAGTGACCCCTATGGTAACAAATAACAGGTATTTTGTTTTCATAGGGGTCACTTAAAAATTAGGGATTGATGGTGAAAACGGGCATTTATCTCTTTCAATTTTAATTAATTGATGAGTTAATCGACGAACTAATTGAAACTCTTGCTTTTTTACCCAGGAAACAGCAACTAGAAGTAAGATTCATCATAGTCGAACGGTGAAGAAGACGCTGACTCGTGATCCGAGGAACGCGGGTTCGATCCCGGCCGCCGCTCGACTATGAACCCACTCAAATAGAGCGTACTTTAGTAGCCTAAAATTTATTCGAACTTCAAAAGAGGTTTCGCATTACACGTTGGTTTCGAATCTGTGAAAATACAAAGTCCTATTTCTATTATCTAGATCCGTATTTTGACAAATTAATACGGTTTGGGATTTTCCAAACCAAAATAAAAAAAACTTGGCAAGTTTTTTTTTGGAATGCGAATAAGGTGCCAACTTAAATATTTTAAAAACAGATGATTCTGCACAGGATCTATGATCTAGTTGTTAGTGGATAAATGAGAACCTCCTCCTTTTTTGAAGTTGGTAAAAAATATTTATGATCGTTATATGGGGGCGTATGGTAGAGAAAGCTTATTTATTACGTCTATGAGTCCAAAAAATCCAAAAATACTTTTATTTTTTATTAAATAGTTTTTTTGGACCACACGCATATTTATTTACTTAAAATTGATTGCAAAGAAGCAAGAACTACTGACTTACATTCGATAAAACCTTGGTTATCAATTTAATGGAAATTTATCATTTTTATTTTGCCTTTTTCAATAAACACACCGAATTTCGATAAGAAAAACAAGCTTTTCCGTCTAAAGATTTAATCTTGAATTTTGATAAATAAATGGCGTTGTTTTAAAAAGGTTTTTTTTTAACATTATGCAATTTATTTTCTCAAGTCTTTATTACATAAGGGTGCTCTTTAACTGAGAGCTTTAATAAACACTCTACCGCAAGATCGGTCGTTTTGGAAATTCTTGAGGGAGGCTTGTCTTTTGTCCAGTAGTGGACGTCATTTGGCTGAATAGAACGAACGAAGGATAAAATGAAAAATACAGCATAAAATTATGAGCGGTCAAAGATTTTTGTATATGCGAGTTTATGGCATTTTGTTGACCGGTTTTTTCGGGGAACCTGTTTACTGCAAACCTGCAATATCACCCGAATACCTGGTGTTTTTACATCGTTGTGTACGTTAAGAATTGAACTTGGGTCTCCGGGTCAGAGTTCCAAGGTCGATTAACAACCAGACTGTTGAAGTGTTGTGTTTGTTGCTGACGTCACAATCTGCCTGCACTATTCGATTGTTTTGTTGACGTCATAGTTGTTTAGATCGCGGGCAAAACTTTTTCGTTAGTTATCCCCGGGACTACTCAATCTTCACTGGTTGGGTTTCATAGTACAATCTGTAGATCCTGGCTACACCGGAGTTGCAGTGATGGAAAAGAGGTGCGATAAAATTAGTCTCGAAAAAAAAATCGACAAAATACAAGCGAAGACGCGGGCATGAGCTAGTTCACTCCCAGATCCTGGCTATACAGGAGTTGTAGTGATGGGAAAGAGGTACGATTAGTCTCGAAAAAAAATCGTGAAAAAGCAGACGAAGTTAGACATCCAAACAGTTGTAAAACAGCGAAGACGTCGACAGAGTTGGACATCCGAACAACTGTTTTTCTTTTCATTAATTGCCTGTCCAAATCCAACTTACATAATCAAACGACACTTAAAATAATCAAATTCTAATCAGGATTAAATCGATGCCATCATTGAAAGGTTTTGACAAATACTGTTATTTATTGCTATAGTTTAGATAAGACGGCATATCAAGCGATATTTTGGTTCTAAAAGAGCACTTATTACCACGACATAGAAGCTAAGCACTACTTAGCTTGAATAGCCCTTGTTAATCAAACAAAATCGCTATTTTGAAGAGCCATGTGTATATTTCTTTGACAAAACATATAATTTATTTGAATGGACCAGTTACACTATGCGGGAAATTGATCGAGACAGTGTAAATACGCACTTTACTAAGTTTCAAAAAGCACGCCCATACTTCGTGCGTGCTTGCGCTTCTATTTGTTCAATTTCCAGCCGTGTACCTGCGCCATCATAAGCATCAACTCAAATCGGCCGGGTTGTAGATAGTGCTATCTACAACACTCCGGCGTTTATCTCCGAATTGAGCCGACGACCATCGATTCAATATAAATACTCTCGCTCGACTATACGAAGCTCTTTCCGCTGCAACTTCGGTGCGGTACGGTGATTTCATTCGTGTTTGACCGGCGTGTGACATGGCCGTCTCATTACGGACTAGTGGCTTGTTTTTGCTATTATTTTTAATAATAAACACGTGCGCCGTGTCTCCCCCATGGATATTATCGGTGGTGAAAGAGTGTGTGGATGATAAATGTGGAATTAAAGTGTTAAGTTCGGATGTTGTGGAGTGGTCATTGACCGGTCGACGGGGCGACAGAGGAGAGGTCTGCTCACCGCCGTTTTATTACACACAGAAGTCGTCGGAGGCGGTGGTGGATGTTCCAAATGAGAAGTTGTACTTTTGTGCGAAAGGGGTCGACGGTGCGTGGCTCCATCAAGGCGATGAGATCTACCTGTCTGCGGATGACGTCACCCCCATACGGTAAGTTTCGAATTGGAACGCGGGAATCTTTTCCAATTGAATTACGTAACCGAATAAAAAATGTAAACAACTTTTTAAGAACGCGTTTGAATTTACAAGCCGATGTTGTAAAAAGTTTTTAATCGAATTCAAAAGTTTGTATTTTTTTACTTTTTTTTTTTGCGTTTGGTTATCGTTTTTTGTATGACGAATATTCGAATCACGTGGGTAGACGCGTCACAGACTGCAAAACTGTGCTAATATAAATAGTTACGAAATATAGACGTGTTCCAGTAGCGGGAAAACCAAGAAGGTTGCTTGAGTCATACGTTACTCACTTTTATTCTTCTCATCAAGAATAATACTTAAAGAAGTCGGTAGACAGAAAAAACAAATTTGAATTAAACTTGGCAGGTGCACTACCGTGCGCGATTGTTTATAAATAAATAATTGTAAACATTTTCTTTTTTTTCTATTTTGTTTGTTTTTTTCGGATTGACACTAATTTTTAAAATGTTTCTTAGATCCAATGTAAAATTGTACCAAAAAAAATATAAGAAGGCAAAGGTTTAGAGTGCCTAATGTTAAATTCGTTGGAATTAACCTTAACCGTTTACCTCATTAGGAAAAACAATTAAATTATTTGTTGCAATTTGTGCAATAATACTCGTAGTTACATTTTTGCTAATTTATGAGTTGACACCATCAGTCAATTGGCGGACTTTTTATGGACCCTCGAAAAACGCGAATTCCCCATAAACTTTATGTAGCAGCAGGAAACTGTGACGCCATATTTTTTCCGCGAACTAAATCGACTGAAGTAGGCATCTTTTATTTTAAAGCAATTAAATAATTTGTTTTCAAGGTTACAATGTTTTTATACAAAGTAAACCTCGTATGTATGTAACCGACAGATACTACTATGTACATTGAAAACCCAAACCTAATCAAATATGAAATTCATTTTTCTGTGTGGAGATGGAACCCGCGACTACTGGCATAAGTAGGTAGTCGAATACGCCACTAGGCCTGCTATCTGCTAGTATTTGTATATTCTGATATTTTATATCACTTTTATAAATCACACATCCTCTGAATAGTCATCATGTCTAATTTGTTTGTCGCGGA
Organism: Ostrinia furnacalis; assembly: GCF_004193835.3. Classification (NCBI taxonomy): domain Eukaryota; kingdom Metazoa; phylum Arthropoda; class Insecta; order Lepidoptera; family Crambidae; genus Ostrinia; species Ostrinia furnacalis. Next base: position 111,753 of record NW_021134116.1, on the reverse strand, counting down.
TTTTATAAAATATCACAAATGTAAGGTAGCAGAAAGGCGCTGGATGCAGGCCGCTACCAACCGTGCGATGTGGAAGTCATTGGGGGAGGCCTATGTTCAGCAGTGGACGTCCTATGGCTGAAATGATGATGATGATGATCAAAAATGTGTAAAGTGACTATTCAAAGGTGTGCTTTATTTATTGGTGATCAAAAGAAACTAAAATTATAATTTAACTGGAGTCCACTTTGATCACCCAGATCATCTTATTTATCCATGGGTGATCAAAGGACACCAAACTGTCGCTTGGAGATGGAGTCCACTTTGATAACCCAGATGATCAAAGCCAAGTGATCAAAGTGGAATAGACAGTATTTTAGCTTAGGCCGATAGTTTAGTCGGGCTGTTAATCAATCTATACTAAGTATCTGTACTAATATTATAAATGCGAAAGTAACTCTGTCTGTCTGTCTCGCTTTCACGCCTAAACCACTGAACCGATTTTGATGAAATTTGGCATAGAGATAGTTTGAGTCCCGGGAAAGGACATAGGATAGTTTTTATCCCAGTTTTTGAAACAGGGACGCGCGCGATAATGTTTTTCTGTGACAAACAAAATTCCACGTGGGCGAAGCCGCGGGCGGAAAGCTAGTACCTATATAATATGTATGGAAGTGCGCACATTGGTATCGGCCGATTTTTCTTTCAAATTAGGATCGGGCCCAACTATCGGCCGACAGTAAGTCTAGTAGTGCCGGTGTAGGTATGCTTAACATGCCTTATGTTGGAAGCCTCGTCATATTGATCAATGGGCGTTTGTTCTCTTCCCAGTAGTGCCACACGACAGAACAATACGCCATAACTACAGTTGCTGAGCGCGTGATACGTCAGTAGATCCATTCGATTTATGATTTTATGACATAACATAAAACATTAGATAGGGATAAAATAAAGCCACCTAAAGCTAACAAGATATTCCCGAAAAATGCCCCTGGCTTTGATCAACAATACCAACTATAATATTATAACAGGATGGATGACAAATAAAGGGAGAAAAAAGAGAACAAAAAAAGAAAAGGAGGTTATACAGAAATCATGAAGACGGAACACTACACTAGCGAAAATGTTTGCGCACATGAAATTTTAATATCCTAAAATTCTTACCAAATCACAATAGTTTCAGCGATGATGTAGGCACAAAAGGTAACTATTTATTTATTTATTTATTGAAAAAGATACACCAACGACATATAACTTTACATATAACAATAATATAGCGTTGAGTAGATACAATATTAAAATATATGCCTTTACAGGTGGATACATCATTTCCTATTATCGAACGTTGACTCGAGTTTTAAAGTACGACATTAACTAAGTACTTATTAAACAGAAATATTATTGTATACGCTGTTCACAGTCTGTTCGATGTCTTGTCATGTTATTCGTCCATAAGTTACCTATTTCTTTAATTTTGGTTATAATTCGCAGAAAATGGATTGCATTCAAAACAAAATCAGCTATTATTAAATCGTTTTTGTATCAATTACGCGTTCAAAAGTAGGCAAAATAACAATTTCATACATCATTCATAACCAAGCGATTGTATGATTCAACTGTATAAATAAATCCTCAACGGATTTGAGGAAAATGTAAATGTGTGTAAAAATAATAATACACTTGGAGTTAAGAGCTATTTTTGCGTAACCTGATTGGAGATTTGTAATAGGTGCAGTATAATTTTAATTTTTGTAGAAGGATGACGGCAAAAACTAAAGCCCGCCAAAACTATTATCCCGCCGAAATGCTTGACAGGAGTCAAGCAGGACCTTTTTTTCATGTGGCGATCCTGGCCTGGAATCTAGTCTTTTGGCCGTACACAAATTATGTTGCTATAGGTGTACCAGAATCTCATGGCAAATAGGGAAAATAAACTTTGTTGAGAGCAATACTGGGGAAATTGGAATAAACGATCTTGATACTTTAGTTTAATTTTTTACTTTTATGACTTTAATATTAATGAACATGAAGTACGAATATACATTTTAGGTAGGTATGTGAATGTGTATGAAGAATGTTGTTATACATCGGGAAAGTGTCTTGAAAAATAAATAAATCGTATTATTAATTTAAGTAACTAATTTTATTATGCATCATACTTTTAACTTATCACTTCATTCAGAACTAGAAAACGATTCTAAGAACTCCACTTGCAATTTCTTGTTCTTCAATAGATGATCAAAATAAAGAGATAAAATCTTTTTCAATTTTCTTTACATGGTCATAACATTTTGACCATTCCCCTGCACCAATTTGTGAGATATACCTGAAAACCCCGATAAAGCAGCTATTAAGAATAATATAAAAAAACATAACCCTCCTTGTGACGTAATTGGGTAATAAACTAAATGTATCAAAATATTTCAGTCCAACTTACTGTCAACTCGACGACGCGCTTTAGAATCAAAGATTGACTTTGAATGCCTTATTTTACAATTCACATTGAAAACAATATGAATTGCTTGAGCTTTTCGATTTTTTTACAAAAATAACAAATAGTCAAGAAGAGATTACAAAATTTTTGCAGCGGCTGACAGATTTCATAATTTTCTTTGACAGGTGACAATTAAACCATAGACAATTGCCATATGAAAAACACACTTTTCCAATATTTTTGTTTGCCATGAGATTCTGGTACATCTATAAAAGGAAATTATCTTTTTTTTTCACATTTCCGTTGCGCTACGAACAGAGTTCCGTAACCTTGGTATTATCAAATAAACCTGCTCTTCTGTGCTCTTATTTAAAAAAATAATAATTTAAAATCATTGATCAGCTCTTGAAAGTTGAAAATAATTTTAATATTAATAGAAATGAATGTAATGCTAGATGCAGGCCGCTTTCAACTGAACAATCCTTAAATAAATAAATAAATCTGGAAATCACTAGGGAAGGTATTTTCTGCGTCTGCAGTGGACATTCTTTAACTAAAATGATGATGACATAGGTGACTGAGTTTCTTCCATCGCTTCTTCTCAGCACCAGCCCATATGTTGTCCCGAAGTGGTGGTAGGGCAAGCTATACATAAAGGCACGTGTCTGAGCGCCCTGGAAAGAGCCTAAGTATTGAATAAATGATGATGATGATGTACTAATTCCAAATAAGACTAAGTAATTAACATATTGACAAAACAAACTGGCGCATACCGCCGTTATCAATGTTAATGTGGTTTGCTGTGAGTCAGCTGATGAACAATAATTGGTGATTCAAATATGAGAAGTTTCAAGTTTGGATGTGTGGGTGTTATGTGCAGATATTATGTTATAAGTATAGTCTGTATAGACGCCTACGAGTGAGGCAAAAAACTTATCAGTGCGAAAACTTCTTTGTAACAGTCTTTTTTTTTAAACAAAAGACTCTACTCGTGGATAGGTAAATGCTTCCCCCAAGGATTTCGGCAACCACTAGCTATCTGCCTGCATCCAGCTGAAGGTCGAAACCTTCACAGGTCGTCAGCCCGCTAAGATGGAAGCTAAAGTATTATGACGTCTTTTGGTGCATTGTGTCCCCACTCGAGAACGTTTGAAGTCACTTTCTGCCCTAACGGCTCGCAAATGCCATTGAGTTTATTGAAATTTACATAATTTCGCTGCCAAAGTCAATATTGTAAGTATTGTAACTTCGACCTTCGAACTCCTACTAGTCTATCTGATACATTCAACTCTGAAAGTTAGCTGTGCCCTAGGTAGGATCCTACTCCTACTGAACCTTTACTGGTTGGGTTATTGGCGGTCAAGCTGTAGACCCTGGCTACACAGGAGTTGCAGCGGTGGGAACGAGAGCTGGGAATAGTCCCGTAGTTGTGGGACCCGTTATAAGCTTTTTCGAGACGTTTTGTTTATTGTAAACACCAAATCGAATGATTTTGTTGTAGTTTAAAACTTTAATCTACCAGTTAATAGCCATAAATTGCTTTTCAGCCATACACTACGATTAAAGTTGATTAATATTAATAAAGTGTACCAAAGATACGCCGGCAAATTGGGGTCAATGAACGGGTCGCAGTGAAAAAGGCGGGAGTGAACACAGACCACTAAAGATGTTATTGACTCTGTGGTTATGCAACTAAACAATAAAAAAATAATAGGCAGTTGTAGCCTTCAAGTATACAGTGTGAGTCACGTTAAAGTGTACATATGAAAATAAATAAAACTAGACCTATTTTTATCGACAAAAAAGAGGTCAATTTTTTTTTGAGATTTTTTTTATTTTTTTATAGAATTTTTTTTCTTCCAATTACTTATTGTAAAGAAAACTTAATAACTTTTAAACTAAGCGGTATATCCTGATAAAATAAAAACAGTAATAATGCTAAATAACAGGTGATACTAAAAAATACATAAAATACACAAAAAAGGCCAACAAATAATAAAAAAATGATACTTTTTGAAAAAAAAAACTGCTTTTAAATTAGTGTTTTTTTGGTTATTTGATAAATTTCTCCAAAAAATGCCCCTATAACCTATGGTTTTTATTACTTTGTATTATTTTCTATCGTATTACCTTCGTAAAACCAAAAATCGCATGTCTCTATCCCTATCACAACATTTGCAATGATCGTTTGAACTAAGCCTCTCCGGGCGCGCTATTCAACGCTTCGTTAACAACGAAACTGAAAATGGCTCTAGATTTGTAATTTAGATAAATACAAGTTAAATTCAAATAAAAACAAAAGATTTCGTAGTAAAATAAGCATTTTAGTTAAAATTAAAATTTTCTCTACCTGCAGCGGAGAATAATGTTGTGGCAGGCCTTTGTTCAAACGCTCATAGCAAAAGTTGTGATAGGGATAGAGACATGCGATTTTTGGTTTTACAAAGATAATACGATAGAAAATAATACAGAGTAATAAAAACCACCTGTTATAGGGGCATTTTTTGGAGAAATTTTACAAATAACCAAAAAAACACGAATTTAAAAGCAGATTTTTTTCAAAAAGTATCATTTTTTATTATTTGTTGGCCTTTTTTGTGTATTTTATGTATTTTTTTAGTATTGCCTGTTATTTAGCATTATTATTGTTTTTATTTTATCAGGATATACCGCTTAGTTTAAAAGTTATTACGTTTTCTTTACAATAAGTAATTGGAAGAAAAAAAATTCTATAAAAAAATTAAAAAAAATCTCAAAAATTTTTTGACCTCTTTTTTGTCGATAAAAATAGGTCTAGTTTCATCTATTTTCATATGTACACTTTAACGTGACTCACACTGTAGAACAACAATAAAACAACAATGCTGAGTTAAATAATTTCGAAAATAACCGGGACGTAACGTGCTAGAACCCAAGGCCGTAAAATTGATAAAAAAAAAAGGTTTTGGCGGGAAGTTTGGCTGAATGGCTTCCGCCTTTGCTTGTTCCTACAAAAGACAAAATGAGTATTATAACTAAAGTTTGCACAATAAAAAAATCATACAAGAGGTGGACTTAATGTTATAGTTCCAAAATACTGTACTGTCCTGTGCATGACATTGACAGTGGGGCGCCACCGTCAATACCCAATCGCTAGTTCCGATTTTTGCCATGTTGGAAACCATATAGTTGAACGATGGTAGCGCCCCCCTGTCATTGAGTTTGGCGGGACAGTTCAGCGTGGGTCATCTATATCCGCCAGTCAGCCCCTGGGTTATGTATAGCCTGACCAGGAACATAAAAACCCTCGCCATGTTGCGGAAAACTAATGGTACTAATTTCTTTTAATGGCAACAGTAACTGAAAACTTCATTGACATGTCACCTTGCATGTCAGTCTATTGTTGTCAAAGTGTAAACAAACTTTATTTTAAATGTGTGCAATTGATTTTGTGAATTAAATTGCTAAAATATATTATAGTTTTGAAAGAAAAGTGGTTCACAATGTGTTAATGTATTTGTCGAAGAGAAATACTAAGGGTTCGGACAATATTTTCATTGAATAATGTTTCCGACAAAGGTTGTCAAATTGACTGACATGTTTATCGTATAGTACAGTCCACTATGAAAATTAGCTGTAGTCTGTTTCAACTACTTATTTTAAAGTTTTTTGTCACTTTCTATGTTTTGAATTTTATGGAATTGGGAAAGAAGTACCGAGTTTGAAGCGTTCATGAGCAGACATTGCAGTTGAATATTCAAGTTCTGAATTTGATTATTGATGAATAATAAAATAAATCCTACTAGCTCGATTGATGGTTTCATTTAATTTATTTAAACCAGGTTACCTTTAATAATATTTTTCGTTAATTTATGAAAATATCAAATTAGCCCGTAATCCTGAATCCTGATACATAAATTTAGCCTATTAATTTAACACATGTACGACTGTACTCAGTGTTGCACTATCCAATGCGATTGACGCGCCTCTATGCCAGGGTTTTTATGTTCCTGGTCAGGCTATATGCAGAAAGCTGCGAGTAAAATGTAGGTCAAAGCCAAATATGTAGCGCAAAATAATAAAATATAGTTCCAAAATACTGAACTGTCCTATCGATGACATTGACAGCGGGGCGCCACCGTCAATACCGAATCGCTGGTTCCGATTTTTGCCATGTTGGAAACCATAAAGTTGAACGATGGTAGCGCCCCCCTGTCATTGAGTTTGGCGGGACAGTTCAGCGTGGGTCATCATAACATTAAAAATGGCCACAGGATTTCTGACTTCCTGTCAACTATCGTCTGTCACAGATAAAAAAGACCACAATATTTGCGACTTTCTGTCACTCTTTACTTTTTGAGACAGGCCAAAGTGGGCGATGTCATTGGCAGAAGCTAGAAATAAATATTTTTATCAAAAAGTAATGTACAGACAGATAAACCATATCTGTTTGGCAAGCTACACTAAAGTCAACATGGTGACATTTTATTATTAATAATAAAATCCTTCAGCTTAGGTCGTCTGCACAGATTAGAGAGTATGTGGTCGGCTGGTGAGATTATTTTGAGTTTACTTTAATGTTATTTTCAATTTAAAACTACTTTGAAGCAATTTCAGAGTCAGAGTTAGTATCTGAACAAAAAAAAGTAATAGAAAAAAAACTGAAAAAGCGCGAAAGGATCCGTCTTCTTTTTGCAATCTTCAGAACTTAAAAAACTAAAATAATGCAAAGGAATTAAAAATAAAATCTTTCGTCTTTTTACACAAAAATATGAGTTTACAATCCAAAAATTTGCCAGTGCCGCGTTACCGGATGAAACTGGACGTGAACCGGTGACACTTTGGAATTGCTGAAAATAAACAGATGACGTCACTCGCGCGCCATTTTGGCGTGGCGCCGAAATGATGGTTAGGGCTGTGCCCCGTAATTTTTTGGCAATTTTAGCTCATTATTTTATGTGCCTTGTAATTTAAAGTAAGGGTTTAGGTCATGTTCACAATCTTGTACATAAAACCCAATGTTATTGAGGTGTTTTACACTTGATGAAAGTGGATGGATGCCTACTATGGCCACAAGGGCGCCCTGGAAGTTTTTGGACAAAAATTTTGGCCTTTATTTCTTTCTTTCTAAAAGCGCTTTTTAAACGCTTATATTGCAACAATACAAACAACCGGACCGGTCGTTGTAGAGATCCTTGGGGAAGGCCTTTGTCCAGCCGTGGACGTCATTTGGCTGAAACGAATAGCTCTATAAGATTAAAATATTAAATTATCTAATTTAAAGATTTAAATATTCTTTTTCGACAGCCCTTATTTTGCACGAATGGCTTTTTATGACAGCTGTAAAATAAAAAATTAAGATGGCGGTAATAAACTGAAAATGGCGCGAATCATGGGCCATAACCTCATTTTACTGCACTCAAGAGATAAATTGATAACTACTTAGATAAAGAAGGCATAAGAAGCTATTCTATAAATCTGGTTTGATAAAAATTCAATTGGGTTGACACACTTGACACCATTTTCAATATTTCCAAGAAAAAATACTTCATTTTAGCAGATTTTAGCCCTGAAATCCAAATACTTAAATGTAGGTAGGTACTTCACTGTTCGGGTGGCGATCACGGACAGGAAATCGTAGTGTAGGCAGGCCTCCCACTCGGTGAACTGATGATGTGGTGAAGGTTGTGGGACGCACCTGGATGCGGGCAAAAATCCGTAGAGGCATTAGGTTGAAATAAATTGAATTTTCCATACGGTTTTTACTCAATTTCTACGACCCATGTACTTACTACCGTAGGCGGTCTTGTCTCTAAAGAGTAAGACGCTAAAGAGTTATTTTAATAGTGTAGGTATTTTTATTAAATCTTTCAAAAACTTCTGAACATTAAATTCTTTATTAGTATGTTGGTAGGCCCTATTACCCCTTTTCAAGGCACCTATTTCTATCACCACTTCGCGATAACATAGCTGCTAGTGCTGTGAAGAAGTGGCGGAAGAAATCAGTCACCCTTGTCAGCTTTTTATTTATTACAGAATTAAAATTTACAAGATATTATGTAATAAATGCGAGCTAGACAGCTAAAGTATGCACTCAAACAAAACTAAAACATCCAGATTAATTACTGCATGTTGTTTTTATAAATTAGTGTGGCATGTCCTCCCAAACTGGCCAGTCACTCACAAGGTCGACTGCGAATCGGCAGTTGACTGGCTTGATGTAGTTTCAATTAGTTTAGTTTTGCCTAATTGGACTCATGTTTGCGATATTGGGTTACAAATGACTAGACTAGAATAATCTCAATAATATATTTTCGTTATTTTTTTATTGAAAAAGGGTTGGGGAATTTTGTCTGACATCCTCGGTGTTTAGTGGTCCCATTCTACTCTGCTGGAACTACAGTTTTATATTCGAAGTTAAGACCAAAATTATACAAAAATAGCCGATGGCCTTTGGGGCAGAAAAGTTTTCGAGTGGCGACCACGGGCCGGAAGAGTAGTGTGGGCAGATCTCCTACTAGGTGGACCGACGATCTGGTGAAGGTCGCGGGAAGAACCTGGATGCGGGCAGCGCAAGACCGGTTATCATGGAAAGCCTTGGGGGAGGCCTTTGTCCAGCAGTGGACGTCATTTGGCTGAAACGAACGAACGATACAAAAATAACCGACTTCAGCAAAATTTACGACGAATTTATAGCAAGGTAAAGTAAAAGGCAGGTCAAAATCATTATTTCTCAGCCGTTTTTATAAAAATAATTAATAATGTCCACGGCAGGAACCAAGCCTCGGTCATCCATAATGAACCGCTCCCCGGAACCTCTGAATTGCTTTTATTCGGAAGTGGGTAGTGTTGTGCCGCGACAGACTATCGACATCGATAGAATAAAATAAAAATAAAGATTATGACAAAAAAGTTTTTAAGTTAAAACTTAAAATGAAGACTATCATGACAATAATATTATTATTGTTAAGACTCGATTATTGATTTGAATTATGTACAGTATGGGAAATACCTGGATGCGGGCAGCGCACAACCGGTCGTTATGGAAATCTTTGGGGGGGCCTTTATCTAGCATTTATAGCAGCAGAAACGAACCCTTACGATAATTAATAAAAGGTACTTCTCCCATCATCATTTCAGCCATAGGACGTCCACTGCTGAACATAAGCCTTCCCCAATGATTTCCATAATGGCCGGTTGGTATAGGTGGTTCTAATAAAATCATAATTACAAATCAATTTCAAATCTACACTAACTAATATGGAGGTGCAGATAGATGTTTGATGTAGGTATGTCACACTCACAATCAGACAAAACACGATTTATTTCGTTTATTACCTAACTGGTTATTGTAAATTAATAATTATATTAGCGTAAATTCATTTTGTAATGAGTCAGCAGTTGCAGAGGGATTTTGTATATTTTTTCCTTAAAGTGATCGTTACAGCTGTGACATTACCGCTAATGGGATTATTATTATACACTCGACATCAAATGAATCGCACCTCCCGCGACAATTCTAAACTTCATTTCATTAAAGGAAAGGTTTTTACTCTAAAAATGTGTCTTTAGAAGGGTCACTTCCAGAGTCACTTCTTCAAAAAATAGGTAGTTCCGCTTGAGACAACTTTTATGGTTATAAAACTGTTAAGTCGGATTAATCACTATCCATCTGTTAAAGAGGACACGTGTGATCATTATTTGGTTTTATAACCATAAAATTTGGTCTAATTGATCCCAGAGGTGAGCCCAAAGTGAGGTCTTTCTTCAAGTCACATTTATGGTATATTATTATGTAATCATTTATTAAGAAATTTAATGTGGCTTTCTTTAAGGATATTTATTGGTCACTGAAACCAACCAGTGAAGGTTGATTATTCCTAAGGGTTGGCTAACTGCCATTAACGGCACCCGTAAAGAATTTACCATTATTAAGATTTGTTAAATTACTAACACGCACCGTTCCAGTAGTTGTATAACTATAAATAATATTCCTATTTCACAAACAAATGAATTGAAAATTTTTCTTGGTGAAATAAATGTCTTTAACCGTAATATAATCAGAAGAATACAGGAGAAGTTTGAAGTAAAAAATTACGTTCCTCCATTCAAGGCATGAGACAGATGACTTAATTGTTATCTAGCTAAATAGGTATTTTAAGTTATTTTTATTTAAAGGTTATCATTAATAACCTACGAATAATAATAACATTCATACATCGCTGTATTTACCAAAGCACCTGTATTATTTGCGTGATTTATTTCTTAGTTACATTTCTGATAATTTTCTTTGCTCTCAAATTAATTAATTAATATTTTTTTTGTTCATTTACGGCCAGTCTGAGGCGGTAACGGCTCAAAGTTGTTAACGAATTTATTTTCAATGTATAGAAATTGCAAAAATATGGCAAATCGACAATAACCGTCTGTGATCTTCCGTCTGCATCTTATCTAATTGTTTTTTTCCAAAAATATTTTACCTGACATGGTGATAATGAAGATTCAGTGATATTGTATAATACTATTATTGACACATTAAAAGTAGAAAACTTAATTAATACTACAGTGATTTAATGATAGCAAAGACTTTACCGCTTATAGAGTATTAGTTTGATTACATTATCTATTTTATTGATTAGGATCACTATAATAATTTGGCGTAAAATAATCTTCTCTATTTCAAATTATGAAACAGCTATCGATATCTGTAGTTGAAAATGTTGACGTGTTTTATCTTTTATCTATTTTTTTGATATTTTATCGTAAAATTAAAGCACAAATAAGTACGTGAAGGACATCTAAACTTATTTTTACACGTGTAGTTAGGTAACTAGCAGATAGCCCGCGGTTTTGTCCGCCTTCGCGCATTGAAAATATCGTGATAACAAAACAGTGTCGTCTTTATTTTTATCAAAGGCACTCCAAAATGACATTTTATTAAAAAAAAGGAAATCCGCTGTCTAGTACCCATACAAACTTTGCTTAGTTTGGGACTAGAGGTGCAGTGTAAAATAATAATAAATAAATCCCGGGATATTAATTTATTATTAATTTTATGTACAATAAATTCTTGGGGGAGGCTGGACAAAGTCCAGCAGTGGACGTCTTTCGGCTGAAACGAACGAACGAACAATAAATTCTGCTCTTATTTCTAAAAATATAAAATATTCTTATAATAAAAATGGTTCCCCAATTATAAACTGTCATCATCTATTTTAAACAATAACGTTTTTCCAACACTTGCACATTCAAACCACTTTATTTGACTCTCAACAAATATCGATAACTGCCATTCTTCGTGCGCCGCTACAGCACACCACTACGCTTATTGTTGTCCAATTTTCGCATTTATAGATGTCGATAAACGTATTTTATGAAGGTCGACTTAATAAATACTGATTACTAGTTCCAAATGGATAAGTTCCATTAATTTGGTCACGCGATGGTCAAAATCCAATTTATTTGAAGAAGCCTAGCTTTTAGTATAATAAAAACATAATGTCTTTTAATTTTGTAATGTAAGACAGTCGTCAGCCTATGATCAATCTACTTAATTAATAGATTTTGGCCGTCAAAAGAGATATTTTTAGCATTATTAAAGCTTTTGGGCCTCATAAGAAGGCTCAAGGTCACCCAAAGGGCGATGGAACGTACTATGCTTGGAGTTTCCCAGCGTGATCGAATCAGAAATGAGGAGATCCGTAGGAGAACCAGAGTGACTGACATAGCCCGCAGAATCGCTAAAATCAAGTGGCAGTGGGCAGGACACATAGCTCGTAGAGCTGACGGCCGCTGGGGCAGGAAAGTTCTTGAGTCGCGACCACGAGCCGGAAGACGTAGCGTGGGCAGGCCTCCCACTAGGTGGACCGACGATCTGGTGAAGGTCACGTGCGGCGCAGGACCGGTCTTTGTGGAAATCCTTGGGTGACGCCTTTGTCCAGCAGTGGATGTCTTTCGGCTGAAACGAACGAACGAACGAAAGCTTTTCTGCAACCGTTTCACATTCACATGAATTAAGCATTATATCACACGTGATATAATGCTTAATTCAATACAACATACATCTGTTTCCGCAATTTATTACACCGATCTTGTCGCGACAAGGAAAAATTTCCGTGCTTTTAAGCGATTTTGTGAAAAATATTATTGGCAGGTAAGTTGCTAATTGCTCATAAGATAGGCCTCCTTAATTTAATTTATTGTCCGTGGTGCATAATNGCAGATGTATCTCTGGCAACTCCGCCTTTCCACAGAACTAGCTGTCCTACATTGTATTTTATACATTTTTTGTGTTGCCGATCAAACCTACTTTTCATAATTGTCATGTTCCTATCAATGCGCATTTTTGCGTTGTCCCTTCTGGTTTGCAAATATTGTTGTTGGGATTCAAAGTTCTGAGGAGTATCTGATGGGTACCCGGGGAAACGTGTATTTGAGTGACCAAACATGAGACTAAATGGTGAAACCCCGGTGGTCGCATTAGGCGTATTATTGATTCCCCAGACCACATCAGGCAACTTCTCATCCCAACTGCACTCACTCTCAGACATAGTATTCAAGCCATTTATTAGAGTTCGGTTAACGCGTTCGACTTGTCCGTTAGAGCGTGGACTGGCAATTGCATTTAGAACGTGCTTAAACTGCATTTCCTCACCGAACTGTTTGAAATAACGACTGGTAAAAGCTCGTCCTCGATCCGTTATTACTCTTACCGGATTACCAAATTGGGTAAAAATGTCTTTGAGCAATTTTATTGTCTCTAATGAACTACAATTTTTGGCAGCTCTAGCAAAGACGAATTTGGTAAAAGAATCAATGACAACTAGAACATATGTATGCCTATTTCGCGTTTTGACAAAAGGTCCTAAGTGATCAGCATGCAATGTATGCATGGGGACGGCCGCTTTCTCGATTGGGTGTAACTCGCCTTCTGATCTACCATAGCTACCTTTACCGAATGCGCATTGCAAACACGAGTTAATATATTTGCGTATAAACCTCGTCATTTTAGGAAACCAGAATTGAGCTTTGATAGACTCTGAACACCGGTCAAATCCTGGGTGACCTATCTGATCATGTAGTTTTTGTAAAAGCCCGTACTTTGCCAATTTGGGGATAACAAATCTTTCTCCTGCCAGCGTCTTACGGTACAGGATACCCTCTTTAACAACATAATTACTTATAATATCAGAACTAGGATTAGGCTCTCTAAGCCGAGTTAAAATATTTTGAATACCCTCGTCTTGCAATTGCAAAGTCATAAGCCAATCAGTATTGTTAATCATAAGGATTGAACATGGCGTGGGATTCCTGCTCAAAGCATCCACATGCTTCATGCGCTCGCCGGGTCTATACTCGATTTCCAAGTCAAAATCTTGGATTGTAAGCCACCAGCGGGCAATGCGTGGTATTAAATCCTTCTTTACAAGGGTAGTGCGTAGGGCTGCGCAGTCAGTGACTACTTTGACAGGAATCCCCGTCAAGTAGATTCTAAATCGACGAAGGGACTCTACCACGGCAAGGGTCTCTAACTCGTAACTATGATAAACAGACTCCTCTTTGCTAGTTACTCTACTAAAAAATGCTACCGGCTTTAGACAGCCGTCCGATTGTTGTTGCATTAGTATGCCTCCTAATCCTACCTTGCTGGCATCAGTATGGAGCTCTGTCCTAGCGTCTTTGTTATAAATACACAATATTGGGCGTTCAATCAAACGGTCTTTTAACGTTTGGAATGCTATCTCTTGGTTAGGTCCCCATTGCCACTCTACTCCCTTCTTAGTCAGTTCGGTCAAAGGCCGGGCTATTTGTGCAAAATTTTGAATAAATTTACGAAAATAAGAAGTCAACCCGATGAATTGCCGAATTTCGTGCACATTTCGGGGTTGTTTATACTGTTTTACAGAATCAATTTTAGCTTGCCCGGGTTGTATTGACCCAGCACTTACATCATAACCCAAATAAGAGGCAGTACTTTTAAGAAAACTACACTTGTTTATGTTCAATTTTAAGTTTGCTTCTGCCAACAATTCTAAAACCCTTTCTAAGAGCTCTATGCCCTCTTTAACAGATACCGTAGGGATCATAACATCGTCCAAGTAGAGGGCAACCCTCTCGCTGACACTACCAAGAGCCATTTGTATTAAACGCGAGAAAACGGCTGGTGCATTTGCTAAACCAAAGGGCATTTTCAAATATTCATATTGGCCAAACGTAGTAACGAATGCAGTCTTGCCTATTGACTCCTCATCTAGAGGCACCTGATGATATGATTGTGCTAAATCAAGAGTGGTGAATAGAGTTTTTCCGGCTAACCTACTAACCTGATCCTCAATATGCGGCAATGGGTATCTATCTTTGACGGTACGAGCATTTAAAGCCCTATAGTCTACGCACATTCTATAATCACCGCCTTTCTTCCTTACGAGAACAACGGGGCTAGCATAATCCGAAACAGACTCCCTAATAATACCTGCATTTAAAAGATCATTAATTTTTTCACGAACGATTTCATTTTCTTTAAAAGAAAGTCTATACGGCTTACAATAGACTGGCTGATTTGTAGTAGTCTGAATGCGCATTTTAATCAAATTGGTAGACCCTAAATCCGTTGTATCTTTGGCAAATAAATGAGAAAATCTATTCAGCAAATCTAGCAATGCAGCACTCTCGTCATCGTTAAGCTCACCTACATTTAGGTCAGAAAGTGTTATTTGAAAGCGATTCTGGTCACTCACATCTACAGTAAATACATTACTTAAAAGACCGCTTCGCTCCGAGACAACTAGCTCTGCCCTAGCTACCAATCGATTAGCGGACCATATAATATCCACCGAGCCCAAATTAATCACTTTTAAAAAACATTGTTTTGGACGAATTATTGCTTGCGGAATCAAATACGAAACTGCTCCGAGTTCAAACCATACGGTGCGAGTTAAAAATGCGTGCTCAAAATCGTCATTACAGTCTATAAAAACTTCAATATACATAGAGCTTCGCTTTGGAACAATGACATCACTTTTTAGATAAACTGAATGTTTTGAAATTAAATCTCTGCCTTCTAAATGAATATCCGTTAAAAAGTGAGTATGCACAAAGTTAACAGATGTTGCGGTTGTAACTAAACTCACGTTTGGTTGGTTGATCATTGGCTGGCCAATTATTAAATCAATATCTAGCAGGTCATTATTTGTTATCTCGAAGTTACCTTTTAAGACCAAATCGTCTACATTCACTGAGATATTACAAGTGCCAAGTGAAAGTGAACAGGAACCTCCAAACCCCCTCATAACAACATCGGAGGGTTGGATTTGTAACAGCATTTTTTCTGCGTTCGCACATGTAAGTATATTAAGTTTACTACCCGTATCTATATACGCGATTAACGGATATCCATTTACAGTAACTAGTTTCTTGTACAAATCTAAATAAATGTCATAAGATATATGCCAAATATGTCTGACCTTTAGTGACTGCTGTCGTGATGAACCGGCCGCAAACCAGCATGTGGCCGCTGTGTGTCCCATGCGTTGGCAGGACTCGCAGCGTTGTTGACTCCTGCAGTCCTTGGCTTCATGTCCCTGCCGACGACACGCGTAACAAATCTTCGGTAGAATATGTTGAGATGTATTTCCGCTCGATATATTCCGATCTCCTCTTCTCCATGTTGATTTTCTTGTAGTGTAGGCTGCTTCCACTCGTTTGAAGTTTTCAAGGGATGATAGGTAGCCGAAGTATAGTTGTTCCGGCGTCTTGCATTTGTATGCCTTCGCGTTGGCACGCAGTTCTGGGGGTAAACCACGGATAATGCACGATATAGCTTGCTCACCGTTGATGTTGCACTTTTTGAGTAAAGAAAGCTTTTCGTGATAATATCTTGTCATGGTCTCGGAATCGGTTTTGGCTCTAGCCAGCATTTCTTCTAGACGGTCCACAAAATCGGTCGAACGTGGAAACGCAGTTTGTAGGGCATTTTTCCATCCCGTCCAGTTCAAGTCATAGTTGTCCAAATCGTCGTACCACTCTCTAGCTGATCCTCGCAGTCGCAGTTGCATGATGTATTGACGGTCTTCATTGCTCCAGCCATATACATCTCCAAGCTGATCAATCTTATGTAGCCATCCAATGACGTGACTATTTTTATCTTCTGGTCGGAATTTGGGAATTAGTTCCGCATCGGTGGGTGAAACACGTCGCCGTTTGGGTCCATTTAGAAAAAAAATATCTTCATTTTCTTCACGTACCTCGTTCATTTCTTCATCCGTTGTAGAAGATTCTCGGTGCAGCCGCTTTCGTAGACCCAAGCCGCCAATATACGGGCCAGACATTTCGCCCGATCCCACTTCTGAAGTGTTCCAGATAGTAGGTCAGGGNGCCCCCTTAATTTAATTTATTGTCCGTGGTGCATAATCTTTTTCTTAAAGGTTTTAAACCTTTGTTTGTCACCTGTCATCCGCTTTGCAATGGAGGGAAGTCGAACCTTAATTTCGAACTCCTCCTATGTTCTTCTGATTAATTTCGTTGCGGGTCCAATGACAGTTTAACTTTCCCCCGGGACAAACTTGACCTTCATTGGTTGGGTTTTTGTGGCGGTCAAGCTGTAGATCCTGGCTACACAGGAGTTGCAGTGGTGGGAACGAGAGGTGGGAATAGTCCCGTAACCGTTTGACATTTGGATAACCCTGTTGCGGATTCTAAAGCCAAACGGGAATATTCCCACCTCTCGTTCCCACCGCTGCAACTCCTGTGTAGCCAGGATCTACAGCTTCACCGCCAATAACCCAACCAGTGAAGGTCAAGTTTGTCCCAGGGGAAACTTACACTGTCATATTATGGGTTCTAAAGACAAACTAAAGTTTTTTTTAACTGTAGTCCAAACTTATCTATTCTGCTACCAAACTGTAGATAGATTAAACTAAAGTTGCCGTGGTGGTATAGAGGTGGGATTAGTTTGTCCCGTATTTTACAAAACAGCTATTAAACTCGTATTTCACACTTTGTTGTCAAACAATTCATTTATTTGTTAAACAAAACAATCCAATTGCTATTTCAATTATTGGGTGTGCTGATCGTCGCGTGCGCATTGTTTACGGGCATGCTCGGTTTAATTTTAGCGACGCGACGGCAGACGGTTGTTAGGGCAACACCACACTTAGGCTGGGTTGCATAATTTTACTTTAAAAACGTCAAAAGTCTGTCAAACTCTATACAAAAAAAAGTTTATTGCTATAGTTATGGTTAAAATAAGACGGTAAATCATCATTCTCCTAAGTTCACCCTTAAAGATCATCGCAGAAGACTTATCTACTCGGAAAGAGGTCAACACCGGTGAACACCGTATCGCCATTCGCGCGTTGTCAAATGCGAGGCCAAGCGTTTACGTTGAATGACGTAGGTATGGAGTTTCATCATACAAACAATACTGACCGCCTCGAGTTGTACGGTTACGATCCCTTTCCGGGTTGATAAGTGTGGTTTGTCCCTTACAGGCCAGCGCAAATATTTTGCGCGAGGTCATGGTGTTGTTTTACTACAGCTACATTAACTCGAATTTGGCTAGGGATGTGACTTGTTTACTTATGTACCAAAAAATCGATATCTGTATTTATTTTTTACTACAATTAAAAATAGGGACGTGTTGTATCCTTTTTCATCGATAGTTTTTAAAATATTTTTTGGGACAACAATATTTTTTTTGCACTCAATATTTTGTATTAAATCATTACATAGTTAATTTAAAGAGTATCACACGATTATATAAAATCTATGGGGAATATCTTATATTTATATTTTTCACAACAAAATTTTCATTATGGTTTGCCCAACTTTTTGTGTGTATTTTAACTGTGGAAACTTAATTGGTTTAAGTGTTTTCTTACTGCATCTGAGTTAAATTATATTGTAACAGTGTATGTTTCCCAAAAATAAATAAATAAATATCAAAACAATGTGTGAACATTTTTTATGAAACCGCGCAGGCATGAAAAATTACAATTTGATTTTAAACACTATTAATTTTTTTGGCAGGTTCCAATAACAGGTCTTATTAACTACCAAAGCAAAAAAGAAAGAAAAAATAACAAAACCACAGTGTTCTGTGTTTCCCCAAGTCTAGACAGGCGTCTGTCATTTGAAGTCGCCACGCGCATGTGTTATCTTATTTATAATTGCTATTTGAATGCTTTCGTAGGAATGACAGCAAACTAATAATAGTTCAATTTAGAGTTGCGTCACACAAATATTTGTAGAGTAGTCTACGGTCTGTGGTTTCGATCGTTGTTTGTTTGTCACGGACTGCATAATTTATTTAGGAATCGTACACCAGCACTATTTATTTATCATTTTATTGAGATTGCAATAGGTTTTTATAAGATTTTTTAAAACATCATTATTCTATTTTTCATTTTCAGAGAGAAAAAAAAATGTAATTTTTTTCCCCAAAATTAGGGATTTACGGCAAGCCCAGTCTTTCACCATATAAATATTATGAATTTCCATACAGCTGACTTCTAGCTAGTCTGGAAGAGAACGCCCAATAGCGACAAGAGCACCGGCACTGTGCCGTCTCTTTTGAGTATCTTTATTTTACTTTTATGGTGGTCTCATCATCATCATCATTATGGCTGAGATGATGACGATGACTGTCTAATAAAGGGTGTTCAGCCTATCATCTACTTTGTCATCCATTTTTTGCGGCCAAAGTTAGCTATGACCTTCTTAAAGGTCTATTATCTGTATCAAAATGTATTAAAACAGACGAGTTACTTTCGCAATAACAGTATTATTAGTCATGACATCGCAATGCAACCTCATATTTATATGCGAGTGTAAATATTTGTAATTCAGTACCCACATCCGAGCTTATCAGTGTTGGACGCTTCAAGCGGGATTCGAACTCGCTATAGCTGGTGTATAACCAAGGTCATTCGCTCTGCTCCAGACAGACACAAAATAAATGTAACCCCACCCATGTGATATCCACTCGTAATCATCAAAAATGATAAAATGGAAATTAAAAACAGACTTTTCTTTATATTTAACTAGCTGACCCGGCGAACTTTGTTCCGCCTTAATGGCAATAAATAAGAAGACTTTTTTTTTTAATTCCGAACGGGATAAAAAGTATCCTATGTCCTTCTCCTGGCTCTAAACTACCTCCCTGACAATTTTCAGCTAAATCGGTTCAGCCGTTCTTGAGTTATAAGCGAAGTAACTAACACGACTTTCTTTTATATATATAGATTTCTCCCTTAATGTACGGATGACAGTTGAAGGGGTGAATGGACAAAGGTGTTTCCGACAAAACTGAAGAATAGGCTTTTTTGCATGAATATCTTAGGTTTTAAGTGATGATAAAATCAACTAATGAGCTCAAAACACGCAATTTTGTTACGCCAACCTTAACAGAGGTGTTATCTGACAAGCATTCATACATTTCAGGATTCAAATGTGGTATGAGCAGATTAACATTTTCAAACACTCATAACTCATTTTGTCCACTCACCCCTTTAGTTATGTTAGCACATCGTGTTGTGATAGGATAGGTAAGATTTTTAAACAAAAATGGTGTTACAATGGAGAATACTGCAGAATCTGATAATACCGACATAATAAGTTAATACAAGAGTAAAGTTTAGTAGATTTTTTTTTATTTTAGCATTTAAGTACCTAAATCTCCTAAGTTATTTTTCAAATATTTCTTTTAATAAAATAACGGGCATGGCACATTTTATTGCCGTTGTTGGAAAAGGTTTTTGAAAGAAAGAAAGATTGGTTTCTTTCTACAATAGCTTCGACTCTGTTTCTTTAAGTTTTATAAAAATCTGAGTATTTACTATTATTGACTTGTATACTTAGATGATTACACAGATTATACGAGTATACTCGACTGATACGAAAAGTATGTCAACACCAATAATAATATGTTATTCTAACGAGATCCATGATATTTTACTATGTTTGCATCTGATTTAAGATATTTATTATGGTTGTTTGGTGCCAACTCTGTTTCAGCTAGGAATTATGGTATTACTATAAAGTTATTGTAGGAATTAGGTTATGTACCTATTCTTTAGTTAGATTATAGGAATTTATCATTACATCATTATTTAAATCATGCTCACGTTGACAATTTAAGTATTGATAATGGATTTATATCTCTGCAAGGATAATAAAAAATAAGTCTATGAGGACTACAGCTCCCGCCGATTCGAGCAAAAAGGCACGGCCGTACCATATTATTCTTGAATTTTCAAGCTCCTGTATCTTCGTTGTAGAAAAAATTAGAATAATATTTGCGACCCCACAAGATGCATTTTATCGATAAAAATTATGCAACCTATAATGTTACTGTTACATCACTATTATTGCATGCGACCTCTGTATACTTACTTAAAATCTACGTCTACGCAAACAGAAGTTAAAGAACTCATTAGGTAACTGAATAGTCTTGTCTAATAATATTATGGAGAGCTAAAATAATTGAATGGTCTTTAAAAACCTTNCTCTTTAAATTTTCATTAGTTTGAAAAAGTGAAAAATACGTGTAGAGTATTTTTTGATAAGTTAACTGACGGACTAATTAAAACTCTTGCTTTTTGACCCAGGCAACATCCCCATTAAACTAAAAGTAAGAAAAGTATTCAAAAGAAAAGGATATTTAATCTAGATGGGTATTTTTATTTTACTTCGTTACATTTATCATTAAGAATCTTTACTTCTCTATACTAATATGTATACTTAATATTATAAATGCGAATATACTATACTTAATATTATCTGTCTTGCTTTCACGCCTAAACCACTGAAGCGATTTTGATAAAATTTGGCATAGAGATAGCATAGAGATAGTTTGAGTCCCGGGAAAGAACACAGAATAGTTTTTATTCCGGTTTTTTTAAGTTTTTCTGTGACAGACAAAATCACACGCGGGCGAAGCCGCGGGTGGAAAGCTAGTGTTTAATAAATTATCAACTGAAATACCAATGCTCTGTTAGTTACTGTGGTCACGTCCTGTCCGACTAGGATAGGGAACCTATAGGTATTGGCTGGTGCTAAGAAGACGCTCACCATTCTTAGCCTTTTGTGTACACTCAACTTAATAGTATCTGGTTTCCTTACAAAAATAATGTCAATGGTTAAGGATAAATGCCTCGAAGGCTTAGTGCGGATTTGGTGAAAGGCATAGACATAAGTTCTGACCAAGCTTCTTTAGATGGTATCAAGCCGCTCAGTCCATACAAATGTGTCCCTTTGTTTTCGAGCTCACACACCCATTTTCGGTGGTTACAAATAGGGCGAATCATTCAAGTATGCGAGGTTGACCTAATCTTAAATTACAACTTATAAGATGCGGTGAAAATACTGAGAGGAAATTACAAAAGTGCAACGTGAGGGAAAATACATATCTTTGGCAGGATTCAAATTCAGAGATTTCGAAAAAATGTCTTAAAACATCAGTCAATTTTCTTTAATGCATCAAATTCTTTGAAATATTAAAAATTAAGGATTTGTCTATCTGAGAAACTAAGGGTTTGGTTTTATTTTGCATAAATAAATATTTACACTAAAACCAAATGGTTTATTAATTTAACGCAAAGATTGTAGTCTCCGTTTGGTAAAATAATTTAGTTAATTTTATTTAGTTAGCTTTGAAATAAGAGTTTATGCAATACTCTGAGCAGTTTACTAACTAGCTTCTCTTCATTCCCAACTTATACTTTTAATTGACATTCCTTATTTTTAAATTTCCTTTGGAGTTTATTTATAAAGTATCAAATGGAAAGAACATCGGGAGGAACTTAGAAGAAGTAGGTACTTGATGAGCACTATTTTAAGGTCAATGGTTAAGTTTTTGTGTAAACTAAATCTCCGTCTTCTTATAGTAAATGAGAAAGGATTGTGCGTCAAGACTAAAGACATCAAATCAAAATATTTACTAATGTAGGACCTACAATACACGTCCCAAATATAGGCGATAGGGTAAGTATCGCCACTTCGGGACAACATATGGGCTGGTGCTGAGAAAGATGAATGAAGAAATGATATGATGACGATAATGATGTTAGTTTTGGTCCACTATGTATTTTTTAACCTCGTCTTTATGAAACTGGCCAACTACATCGGCATACATTGAGTACAATATAAACCGCCTTAGTCCAAGTCTGCTTATTTAGCCAGTACACGAGGGCCACTCCATCTATATGCTATCACTGCACCAACATAGCGTATGCTACTTCAATCAAGGGTAATGGCTATCGCTATCTTAGCAATTCCCTTTGACCACACTGATGATATCAACGTAACATTCCACGAGGTAGGCTACTTACAGGAATAGAGTAGTTTACAAGCTATAGGGTTCCGTAACTAAAGGGTGCCTTAGGGGGTATACTAAACCTCTGTTTGTCTATGAAAGACTGACATATTACATGATATGAGAAAATAAGCACACTAAATAAACCCACATGTGTCCATACACAAAATTATGTTTATAGTTTGTACTTAAATATGACGATGATCAATCTCTCTTTATTGCATTAAGCTTTAATCGAGATTCGATTATATTGATTGAATTCGATATGAAATTGGTTAATTAAATAGTGATCGATCACTTTTCGATTTGAGCACCCTTTACTTTCTTATTTCAATTTAATTATTTTCACTTGTCTTAAAATTGAAGTTTACTTGAAGGCTTTGAATATTAAATCTTCAATATTGTTTCTAAACTATTGACGTCGACTATTAATTGGAATTATGAAAAATCGTCTATTACTCGTAGATCACATAAACTTAAGAGCAAACAAACCTAAGCTTTTATTATAAGAATTCAATAATAAGTTATTAATTAAAATGTACCTATGTCACAATTTTAAACAATAAGCTCAAAAATCATTACCTACACACGTAAGTGTCTATTTAGTGAGACATTAAATAATTATTATTACCTACTTATGTAATATGTAGCATTAAACAATAACTTACCAATTTGTGAGTTAAATCATCTAGTAGCCCGCTATGATTGGATGAATGAAAATTTTAGATTCTCTTACCTGTGAACAAAAGAAAGTAAATATTAGTATTGTTTTGTGTTCATATTGGGTCATCATCATCATCACAGCCATAGGATGTCCACTGCTGAATATAGGCCGCCCCCAGTGATTTCCATGTTGATCGATTGGTATTGGCCTGCGTCCAGCGCTTTCCTGCGCGTACCAGAAAACGCAGCGTGTGACGTCAACCCACAAGGTGGACCGACGACATCATAAAGATAGCTTGGGTAAAATAAATAAGAATTTTAAATAAAAGAAATATAGGTAGTTAAGAATTTCCTTTTGGCTAAGCAGGAACTAATCTTACAAGCTTTTGATAAGAATTATCCTCATTCAATAAATGTCTACTGGAACAAGGATTTATTAATTAACGATAGTTCACTCTCGTGTCAATATCCTAGATTCGAATTTCTTAGCGCTCTGAAGATGACCCAAAAACCTCAAATGAACGTCCATCAATCCTGAGGCACTTCGAAAAGGGCTCACGTTATCTTCAGGACATAGGTAACCTACTATATCTACCTACTACACCACGCCTTAGAAAGGTTGTACGCAAAAAGTTTAAGCAAAAGACTTACTAATTTAAGCGATAGTTCTTAGTATCTTTGACACACGAGAACATATCAAAGAAGTATACTTAAGTAATACGTATAAACACGAAAGTTTAATAGGATGAATGCATGTTTGTTACTCCTTCAGGCAAATAATACTTACTGGATAGATTTGCTGAAAGTTTGCAATGTTCCAATCAAAATCTATTCCGACGAAGTCGCAGGCAAAAGCTAGAGTAGGTAAACAAATATGTATTGAAATAGTTTTCCTCTCGGTGTGCGTACATTTATTACTTTTCTCGATGCAGCCTGCAGGCTCGTGGACTTCATATAGTTATGGATCTCATATTTCGTCAAATCGTGTCACCCGCTCCGTCGTCATAGCCACACCCACGCTTGCAATCGGAAAGGGGATTTCGATCAGTGTGGACTTTTGTATATCAATATCACTGAACAGAGTCCCCATTGTGAAAACTTCTGTGACGATCTCATTCAATTTTGCATTTGTAGGTTTCGCGTAGTATTTCAAACGAGCACCAGCTCTGATTAAGGATTTTTATAATATTTGAAACTGATTACAAGTGATTTTTGAAAGATATTGAACTTATATTGGCATTAAGAATAATCTTTTGTATAATTTGCTGACTGGTATTCTTCCAAAGTATTAAAGTCAAATCATAAATTGAAGTTGGTACTACATTTTTCATTCATTCTGAAAGTTATTCCTTAGGGGTGACAATCAAGCTGAAAGTCGCTATCGCAATCTTTAATTCACGATAAAAAGCGACTAAACAATAAGAGGGTCTGTCTGCTCCGGTCGATTGAATCGACTCTGTGTATGTTCCGACTACAGCATTTCAAGCTGAGCATCTTTGTAGACGTAATAGCTGCTATTTTGTAACAAAGAAAAACATATACTTATAACACCTATCTATAATGTAATACTAGCTTGTACTACGGATGGATGATTACAGAAGACATGTTATTATCACGTTATGAGTTAACGTGCGTATATTTTATGAATGTACTTATTTATTTTTGTTTATGATTTTACATTTATGTTTAAACTTATTTTTGTTTACAGCCGCCCAAGGAGAGCGGGGGACTGGCCGATAGCTCGCTAACGTAATAATACCATTTTTGTGATTTCATGGATTTTTCCATGAAAAGATCCTTTTTTTTTTGGCATTAGTGTCGTCTATAGTTGGTACTTGACCCTTGAGATGGGCGTTGTTTTACAAAACCACACCCTGTATTCTACATTGCTATTTGCACAATAAAATAAAAAAGTTTATATTACTGTTTCCGAGGGATATTATGGGATACCTAGATATCTTTAATTAACCAAAAAAGATAGTGTAACTTTATCCTAGCTTTGGATTTTCTACAAGTGAGACATTGCGATAGATATACGGTTTGTGCCGTGACCTATCCACTGTGCCAACATATTACTCTCTATTTCCAACTACGTTAGTAAAAAAGGCGTACTCGTAATACCTATAAGACTAGTATTATATTATCTGTGCTATAAGTAAGGGTAGGTTTTAAGTTAAAAAACAGGCCTATTTTTGTAGCATTATTATGGTAGAGCTTATCCCACCAAAAACATTCTGTAAAAAACTAGCCAAGTCTCGATGGAGCTGCTTGTTTATCTCTAAAAAGTAATGAAATCTAGACAAAGTCGTGCCAAGTCTATGGTTCCTTACTGCGATTTCTTTATTATTATAGTTAATGTTGTGTGACTTGGCCGTTGAAGGGTGACAAAACCAGGTGCTCCATGACACCATTACACCAATCAGTCGCCTGAACCGCTACCCACTGACGATGGAAAATTTCCACTTGGAAAACGTTGATTCAACAATAACCAGTCAATTGTAGGTTCAGTAAAGCTGCGTATTTATAATGTATGATTATCTTAATAAAGATTGTTCAACGGTATTATGGTAGAGCTTATACATAAAGCAATTATGTGTAATAATATTATTCCTTTCTCTGTGACATGAGTAAAAATGTCCTTTGATTGCTAATTAAATAAATATTAGGTACTCGTATGTTAAGGATACTGCCGCAGCTATTACATAAGTTTGTTTGTTACACATTCAGGCCAAAAAAGTTCCAATAAATTCTGACACAGAAACAAATTGGACCTTATAAAGGGACAAAGGCTATCCTTTGTCACAAAAAATAAAAAAGGGTCAGAGATATGAAAATGCAAATACTATATCGTGAAATGAATGGACCAATAAAATTTGTTCACATCAACTCCTAAATCTGAAAGTTTCAATGACGGCTCTATTTACCCGACTGCGCCAGAAGAGGGTTATGTTTTCCTTGTACGCTCTAGCAATACCCGAACTGAAGTCGGTTAATGTTTAACCAATAAACTAGCCGAAAACTCTTTATGGCCGGAAGTAGAGAACTTTCGGCTAATTTGCATGAACATTGAACAACTCATCCTGTCAAATATTGTAGACTGGCTATTTGTTTTGCCCTAAATTGCAAATTTTTGGGTCATCCGAGTTCTATTACTAACCTACTTTTATGATCTGTGATGTTGTTAGTCAGTCAAATCTTATTTTTACAGTTTAATATTTGTTCGTACTCTTAGTATCAGTAAACAGATTTCTATTACTGTTGTACTAGCTAACAAAATCATCCCTAATTATGTCCACAGCCCAAAATTCCCTGTAGAAATGTCCCCATTTTATTTTATAACATTTCTTCCATCAGTTTTCAAAAAATTCATGGACTAGTGATTCAGAGGGAGGAAAAAGAATCGCTGAACGCAGGTTATGCATACCTTACCAACCTACACGAAAATCCACTCTCCAAATCGATTTTTGAATTTCATACGCAGTTCGTGAACGAGAGCACATTAAGTTTAACACTGTAGGATCTTATAGGGGTTGTAATAAAAGCGACTTTGCAATAAAAATGTACAGTTTAATGTGATTATGATAGTACTACGCGAAGAACTAAAAAACGTTACGAATTTCAACATTCCGCGCTACGAAGTGATGCTACGAGCTACGAAGATTACTACGACTACGAGTATAGTAACTATCGCACGTAGATACCAAGCATTGTTGTGAAAACTTATATGGCACGTAGGTCGTTTCAGTATAAAAGATAATGTTGTTACTCCGGCCTTAGTGTTACGTACTTACGTACAGGACCTCCTGCCTCTCCTAAGTATACTTTTATAATTTTATTTGAAAAAAATATTTTTGCTTGAAACAAACTTAACTACCCATGAACAAGATAAATCTTGTAAACATTGCTATGCCAAACAAACCTCTAAAATAAACTCGTTGCGAATTAAATGAACTGTGCTTGCTACAAAGAAATTTTGAAGAAAGAGAAAACAATCAGGTTTTAGGGACTTGTATTGTTGGTTAGTTATAAGAAAACAAAAACATTAGATTTTGTGTAAAATTGTAGCAACATTAATTTACTGCTTTAGGTACTAACTAAAATATTTTTGTACAAAAATGCTATCATGATTCCCGGACTCTCCCTGTAATTTATGGTCATTTATTTAATTATAAAAAAAACTAACTATGCACTAACCTGCTCTCGATCCAGCAGCATAACGCCCCATCCACAACGAAATCACTTCACTTCACACTTACACTACAACTTACACTTTAGACGTCCGTCCACGGCGGAGGTTCGAGAGAGACTGACTGTCCGGTACTTGGATCGGAATAATGTAAACAAGCGAATGAATGATTTAATGGAATGAACCGAATCGAAATAACGTTAAAAATCTTAATTAAATATTTTTTTTTAATATTTAATAATAAAATGTAATCGAATGTTTTTAATAACTGTTTAAAAAAATGCAATAAATTATTATATAAATATTTAAGTGCGAAAGTAACTCATTCTGCCAGTCTGTTCCGCTTTCACGCCTAAACCACTGAACCGATTTTGATGAAATCTGATACAGAGTTAGTAAGTCCCGGAAAAAGACATAAGTTTTCGGTCCCGATTTTGTAACAAGAACGTGTATTATGATAATTTTCTTCTATCACAGGCAAAATTTCACGCCGTGAAACCGCGGGCAATAGCTAGTATGTACAAAATAAATAGGGTATCTTAATACTTAAAACTTGATCTAGATCACGCGTTACCAAGAGTTTTAGATACAATTTACGACTAAGCGGTCTGCGTAGAAACAGTCTATTCACTCGAGCATTGCCTTGACGAGGGTAGATCGAGATAATTTTTCGGTTTTCCAATCACATTAAATTATGTGGTCATTCTTTTGTTTTTGGTAGCTTGTAGCATATAGGTATTACTTACCATGTAGAGCGATCTACCCTAGGGGCCGATACTGTGGTTTGATTATGGTAGGGTTAATGAGTTTGGGAAGATTAAAGCAGGGTCACAGCTTAACTCAATGGTTTTGGTTAAGTAGTCCCATTGTGCAATTTGGGTTTACATCCGCCCAAAGACGTACTTACTGTCGGCCACAGTGTTAACTATTCATTTCCGTTTTTGCTCTCCCTCTCATCAAATGGTGATTCTTTGCGATAGAACGAGACGACATGACCGGCAATGGGCAGTTAACACTGTTGCCGATTAGTACATTCTAATTACTTACCTACCTATTAAGTTGGCAACTTGTCGAGAAGTACCAATACTATAATAAGTGCAATGATTTATTCCTCATTGTCAAGTTGTACAAACTACAAAATATCAAAGCTAACACTGCATCAATTTGTAACAGATGCTATTTTGCAACTTATATGTTACATCTGATCAGTTTTTGACGTGCGACCTATTTAGGTAGGTTCTATCAAAGTTCTACATGTTAGTTCTTCCCGCTAGCTCGCCTGCTCGTCCCTTTCAACATGGAATGAACCTACCCTCGCTATTAAAGAAGCTCTTTGTATTATTTTATTGTTAAAAAAAGCTACTATACTTTCTTTATTCTTTCTTGTCTGGTTTCACGTCGCAAGCGCGCGAGTGCTTTCCATAGATAAGAATGAGTACTAAATCAAACTGAATATTTCTACCCCGAGGCGTAGGTACATTTTCGCATAGTTAAAATGAGGAGAACGAAAGGTCTGACGTCGCCAACTCTACTAGTTTTGCAATTAGAACAGAAGTGGGTTTATTTGACCATAATGCAGGTAGACACAGTAAGCTGACTCTGGATAGACCATCAAAACAACACATTAACACTTTCCGCGACAGTGAACTGCTATAGCAGTCATAACAATTAAACTTCGATTGTGTCTGGATTACTGTCCAATTTGTCTCTGACTCGAAGCCCATCAATAAGTTCTCAGAAATGCTAAATTAATAAACATAATACAATAGGAAGCCGCAGTAATACAAGCTCATTTTATATGAATGGTATCTTATAACCAAAAACGAGTTGGCTCCGTTCCATGTTTGGAACAAATATTGTTAGACAACGTACCAATAGTCACGTATGCAAAGATAATGAAAATCATTTGTCTCCCATGGTTAATTAAACGAGTTACTGCCTTCAATTCGATTGTAAGTGATTCAACTCTGGGAATATTGGAGGGCTTTTACGTGCCAACCCGTCGCACTCGGCAAAAGAATAATAATTAATTTTATAAAA
The DNA here is from genome assembly GCF_004193835.3 of Ostrinia furnacalis. NCBI lineage: Eukaryota > Metazoa > Arthropoda > Insecta > Lepidoptera > Crambidae > Ostrinia > Ostrinia furnacalis. The sequence goes on along the minus strand of NW_021134116.1, from coordinate 82,161 downwards.
GAATTCATTAGGCATTTTCTCAGCTACGGTCACGTTTCAAGGTACCAAAGTAGGCAAATAACGTAGTATTGCTAGGGAAAATATTTTTGTTTTGATGGGCTTTATCGTATCGTATCGTTGGAAACTTCTTTGATGAGGGACTTAGATCGTTTGCTTGATTAGATTCTAATAAACATTAATTAATTAGGTTCTAAGAAAAAATCCACAAGGTTTCTTTCGGAATTTATATTGACGACCATTGGCCTAAGTGCTTTGAATTAGAATCCCATTAGGGTCAAATGTTAGTGTGTTATATCAAACAAAACATGTCAGTTTCATTTATCTCCATCATGAATGATTCAGGGCCATCTGCATCCAACGACCAGTCGCCCGTTCGACAAAATTGGGAAGACTGTTTTGAATGCCACCGGCATACTAAAACGGTGAAGGTATGTTCACATTGCTACGGCTATTGTATAATAAAGAGCTGAAAGAAAGTGTCATTGTTACATAAACAATTTCTGCACTAGTTCTCAAAAATCGTGGCTGTTGACTGCTGGATTACTTACCTATGCCTCTCCCAAGAAACGCCACAAAGAGGCGGGCGTCATTACTCTACATTTAATTTTTCTGTCGTGGTGTCTCTTCGAAAACCCGTTTATACCTTTCGTCAGTTCTCCGACAGCTCACTACACTAAAGGACTGATCTTTTACGAGTATAACTAAGCAAAAATAGTGTTGTTATACCTTCTTGTAATATATAAAATAATCATCATTATTTTTAAATCATCATTATATTCAGCTTCGAAGGAGATAAAACGGAGTACCCCCTAGCAAATCACGACCGCTCTGCTTTGAGAATAACACCCTAAAATTTATTTTGCAAATGTTCATCGGCTCGCATACAAAAGTGCGGCGCAATAATTCAACAAGCTTCTTATACTTTTCCACGGAAAGCGAGGATTGTTAAGCCGTCAAGATGACGCCGAGCGCCCTCGACGCGGTCCGTCGTAACTGCCTGATCACAGCCCTGGAAGACCACAGACTACTTCGCTCAGTAGACTCAGCAGATAAAGAGATGCAATTTACCTACTACATCGTTAGTTCGTTCGTTTCAGCCAAATGACATCCACCGCTGGATTTGGACTCCGTCAAGGATTTACAAAATGAAGTTTAAAATAAGTAATAATCATCATCAAGTGAGATGCAGGCCAAGAGCTTCCTCGTTGTAAATAAAAAAATATCACCAACAAGGTTACATCAGCAAAATAATACTTTAAAATCCATATTATGTACTATCTTGATTCAATCTCAGTAATAGTGTGATAGTTTCCAAGCCTCAATCTACATATGCTTTAATTTGAAACGTTATTTAATAAAACTGCGTTTTAAGACTATGAGCTCGTAACTTTATTCTGACAAAGAATTGGGTTATTGGTAAAACTGATCGTGAAAATCAATTATCGTAACTTATTAAATTGACTTACCTATCTATTAATTTCATAAAAAAAGTTAATGAGTCTTATTACTCGCTCAACGCTTCTTTGCTCGAAATCAAATCAGAAAATCGAGCAGCTCACTAACAGCGGATTATAGAAAACTTAATTGGAAAACTGAGATCGTGTAATTAAATTCTCTAGGGCGTAATTAAAAGGACTTCAACCATTTATGTTGGCAAGTAGCGTCCGTTGGAGCCCTCCGTACTTCCTCCCATATTGATGGTACGGACGACGAAGCTAAACACAGTGGCCTTAGCTCATTGTAATACAGGCTATTTTTAAACAAAAATGTGAAGTCTGGCGTGCTCTTTACTGTATAGTAATAATTTTCACATATTAAATTAAATTCATGTAAAACTTAGTCTAATATGTCAAGTGGTCTGAGGTGTAAACTCTTCAAACTCCAGACCTTTTCAAGGAGTCTCACTTGTTCGCAATGTAGGTATACCTACCTTCTGTGTTGCTTTTACGCCCTGAATTTGTTTACTTGACGCGTAGAAATCATAATTAAAGTAAATATTAGTATGCATAATAATATCCTTCACGCAGGAGGATTTAATGAATGCTGCTGACAACGCCACTCTTGTACTTCGCGTAGTTTTGAGCTGACATTGGTAGGTTTGTTTTCGACACGATAAGAAGAAGATTAGTATCCATTATCATAGCTGCGGATATATTTGCTTATTAAATCGATATCTTATTCAATAAAATACATGGTGAAAGTCCCGTGATCTAATAACAACGTAAGTTTTAATAGTAATCATGAAACTCTTTAACAACTTGTTTACTTCAAAACCAAATAATGTTACTTTTACCTGAAAGTACAGCGAGGACAAAAAACCTAAGCACTGTATCTTAAGCAATTGTATTAGGTTCTATTTTGCTACAAAAAAGTAAAAGTGTACATACCTACATGAGTGCCATCGATATTACCTCTAAACGAGCGTTCAGCGAAGCGTCTATGTCATAATACAATTATTATGCAAAACACCTCTCAAAGCCCACGCAGAGGTTCCAAAAACAATTTCGTTTTTACGTCATGAAATATTTTGTCAATATTCTCTTATGAAAATTTACGTAAGAAAAGAATATTAATATCTTCAAAATACTTCTAAGGAGATTGACCTATTAAATGAAGGCACTTCAATCAAGTACTTACATAGACGTCTATCAATTAGAGCACTGAAATGAAATATAGACCTTTCTTAATAAATTACAACTTACAGAACTGTTTATTTTACTGTGTTTATATTAACTGTTTTCTGTTTCATCATTAATTAATAAACATCAAAAACTAATGAGGGAACACAAAAGCTTTATCGTTTGTAAAATAAGTCTGTTATTTTAAATACAGGTTGAAACACTGTCAGAACAACGATCCAACCTTTTAACATTTAAAAAACCTCGCTAATTCAGTTAACGTTTACCTCACACAAACTTTTTTAACTTAAATTAATGACAAAGAATGGGAGACGAGGCTCAAATGTCCCGGCGATTGGAAAACTTTCATCTTGTAAGCACACGACTGAAAACACGCTTTTTACAAATTAAATGGGCCATCGTCGAACACGGTGTTTTAAATAAAAGTATTTCTCAGAACTGTTGACCTAATTTCAAAGAATCTGTAGACCCGGAACCCAATCTTAATTGGCTTTTATGCCGAGGTTCAGTATCACAATTGAAACAAATTATAAACTCAAAGGAACACTATGCAATAAAATTAGAGAGAGAGGGAAATCTCAACTCAAGTAAATCAAAAGCTAAATACTCGTAGATGGCATCAAGACAAATTCTGAAACGACTTCCATATTATAGAACTAAAATCCTAAAAAAACTCAAATTGAGTAAAAGGTGACACAATTATTCATTCATTCCAAGAAATAGCTTATTTAAAACAATTTTCTTTAGCCCTGAAAATCTAATATTTTCCAAGTGTTACACAAAATCATAAAAAATAAGTAGAAGTATAACTTAGTTGTTATTAATCTCGTTAATTACGAGAATACGAGCTTATTATCTGTATTAGATTCCGTAATTTTGATCATCGTTGTCAGTAGAATAGAAAGAGTAGCACCATTATGAATGAAATGTTAAAAATCCCCATCGATCCGACATCTAAAAAAATCGAGGTCATAATAAAAAAATACGGGTTTTTGAGATTTTCGGCCAAACGGTAAGTTTGCAAAAATAGTAATGAGTATTCTAGAATAGAATAGAATAGTATTCAAAGTGCCGTAGTCAAGCTTTGAAATGAAAGCTGAAATAATAATAACTTTAGTTAGTAAACAAAGCTGAAATAACTTTGTTAATAATTTTCGCGACTGGCCGGGCGAATGGCCTAAGGGCCAGATGCCCGAAGCACAGAACTTAATAGTTACTTCGTTCCTAAGTCTGAAATGAATTAACAAAGCCTACCTTCGTTGTTCCTTATTATATTAGATGCCACAAAATATCGTCTTAATTTAATTTAAGCGCATTATTATAGTGTTAATTTCGGTCTGATATGTCTTACTCTTAAGTTACTCAAGGATAATGTAGCAATCTAATGAGGAAAGAATGTTTGAAATCAGTCCAGCAGCTGTAGAGTTCATTCTTTATAAACATACAAATCGTTCGCCTTCAAAATATTATGTGTTCCAGATAGTAGGTCAGGGTAGCCAAATAAATAACTTTGTAGATTGATGACCATTTATTCGGCAGAGCTTCGCCCTACAATCGTTACAGTACAAGAATAACGCACAAAATGAGCAGAACAGTGACTTTTATAGGCAAAAATCAGGAGAACTTGAGAGTCAATACAATTTCTTCTAACTTTGAAATTAATAATGTTCAATATACAATTAACGCAACAATTAACAAATAACTAACAATTAAGTTTAAATCAATTCTATTATATTAATATTATTGTACTAATTATATTTTATTAATAAAAATTATAGGCGAAAATCGGAAGAACTACGAGAGTCAACACAATTACATCTATCTTTCAAATAAATTATTTAAAATATAAAATTAGTGTAATAACTAAAAACCAATCACTAATCAAATTTTAATCAAAGTTATATTATTATTATTGTGATAATTATATTTATTGGTACGAAAAAATTAGTTTGCTACTATGGCGCTATTGTTTCCGGTTCATAGTCGGCAGGAAGCAGCATTCCCCGGTTGTGACGTAGCAGTGCCAGAAGTGGACGATAACANTTAGTTTGCTACTATGGCGCTATTGTTTCCGGTTCATAGTCGGCAGGAAGCAGCATTCCCCGGTTGTGACGTAGCAGTGCCAGAAGTGAACGATAACACTTGATTATGAATAGTTGTGGAACTTCAGAACGTGTAAATTATCATCAGTTAAAAGTCATCACTGCAGGAGCACGTCCTTTCTAATTATACCAGAGGCAAATGGAGGATTTGGTCTACATTCCCCACGCTGGCCGAGGGCCTAGTGTGAGTTTTTATCAAGATATTAAATGTATGACGGATTGTACAGCGTTCCTAGCGGGAAACGTTCAAAAACTAACATTTTAATACATTTTTTAAACGCGCTCACTAGTCAGCGCGTTTGATGTAAACTCACACTCAGATCTAGGTTCATCATTTCAGCCAGCTTAGTCGATTTTATCATCACTTTAAACCTATGTTCATGCAAAAAAGTCGATTTTTCAGTTTTGTCAGATAACACCTTTATCCACTCAACGGAAATTGAGGGTGGTTCTATTCTCATTGCCTGAACCACACGGTATGTGAGTCATAAATATGTTATGTGCTTCTGAGTGACATAGCAAACATCAGAATCAGGTAAACAGAACACCATGTGCGATTTGTGTACATATTTGGACGCACCCAATGTCCGCAACACGCAATCTTTATTGACAATAGCTAGGCCTTCTGTTGACGAAGCTCACAGACTTTGAAAGCCCGTAAATAGGCAAATATGTAGTATGAACGACGACGAAACATCGAGTAAAGAAAGACTCTATTTATTTTGCATAAAAATTAACTGTAAATCAAAAACTATGTTACTTAATTGAATGCGAGGGAACGTCGAGATACCAGATGTCAAAGTATAGGTACTCAAGTCGTTTGATGAGACCGATAAATATGTCTGTTTTCATTATTTACGAGTATTTTTGTTCACGTGATTTGAAGTTTTTAACTAATTAGTGTACTCTCGCATTGTAACGTAAGGGTCCGTTCCCATGGCAGACCAGATTCGCGTGATACAGCTATGCAGGATCCCGTTCAGGGAACAGAATACGGTTCGGTTCCTCCAAAAAACAGTTCCGGCAAAAATCGCTATGTCTTCTTGAGAAAGATCCCTAACATAATTTTTATTCTGATCAGCTTGTCTTATACCATCTTAGAAGTCCATAAAATAAAGGAATAACAGTCTAGTTTACAATAAAATATGGCGTATCGTCGTTCAGACACGACCATAAAATCTTTGAATGGTTTAAAATATTACTTAACACCTTTATTACTAACGCCAGTTGTGACCTTAGAAAAAGAGTTTACACTTACTTATCTACGACTTGATAATTACGTGACATTACGAGTATAATATTTGTGTCATAAAAGTTATTTTTTATTGACAAATAAAAGTTCTAAAGGATCTTTTACACGTTTTTGGTAATAATCTAAAATAAAGGTGACTGACTGCTGACTGACTGACTGACATAGTGATCTATCAACGCACAGCCCAAACCACTGGACGGATCGGGCTGAAATTTGGCATGAAGGTAGATATTATGACGTAGGCATCCGCTAAGAAAGGATTTTACGAAACTCCACCCCTAAGGAGGTAAAACGGAATCCACGCGTACGAAGTCGCGGGCGGCCGCTAGTTGCCTAATAATTAATAACCCGAACCACTCTCAAGCTCATGTAGAATCAATAAGAAAAAGCAGCGTAAGATCTACAAAATATAAAAGGATTTATTGGACTTCGGTCAACAGTTTTTAATAATAATAAGTATTGTAGTTTTTCGCACGATTTTTTTTTCTAGTTTTTATTAATATTTTTTTTAGATTAATAGTTTTATCACTGCGTGACTGTGGATTTATAAGCTTCAGATTACTCACTACCTACTATCAATAAAAATAATAGTAGTAATAATGGGTTTTTTACCTTTATCGATATAACACTTATCGACATCGCCCCACCCTAAAAATCATAAAATTATTCACTAAGTTTTTATAGTTTTTGGGAATCCTTTACAAGCTTTAGGTATTAACTTTTTTAATTAATTTTCCTCAATAAAGTTAAAAATGCCATTTCCACATAAAAAACTGACCTTACTGGGAATCGAACTTGAATCCGTACGAAAACGCCGTATGACGTAGGTAAAATAAATAACTACACGCCACGAACGCGTGAATAAAACGTCCAAATTGAAGACAGCGGAATCAAATGACGTCATCACTCTAAATACAGTTTCTGATTGTGCGTGACGTCATTTGCGGAAATTTTGCGAGCCGCGCCAAATTCGCACGTCAGCGTTTCTAAAGCTGCGTCTACATTATGTAAAAGTTTAGTTAAACTTGATTTATTTTTATTACTAGCTATGCCCGCGACTTCGTACGCGTGAAAATAGTTTCAAAAATATTTTTTTTTCGTTTTTGCAACATCTTTCTTTACTGCTCCGCCCCTAATGGCTGCAGAATGATGTTATATAAGTACCTACATACAGCCTTCCTCGATAAATGGGATACCCTTAGATTAAATCTAAGGGGATACCTATCTAACACAAAAAATATTTTTTCAAATCAGTTCAGTAGTTTAGTAGCTTATTCAATACAAACATACACAACAATACAAATCTTTTTTCTTTATAATATTAGTACAAAAATATTAGTTACTTATTTGATTTAAATCATTAATTACTAGTCATGTGACAACCGACTCATTGCAATGTGCCAAGAGGTCAAGGACTCTCCGACTAATATATAGTTATCTGTGGTCAAGGACCTTCAGTTTGAAATTCAAATTATGCGCGGGCGCCGTTATTCATTTGTTTCGTGGCACATAAACGACAGAGGTTTTAATGTTAGTTATTAAATTCATAAGTGTGACGTCAGTACATCCGGAAATTGTAGATTTTATTTTTATTTTTCGATTACCGGACCCGGTCTGCACCGGATTTAAAAAGTATTTTATTCGATAGGTACTGATAAAATTTACTTTCGTTCATTCGTTTCAACCAAATGACGTCAATTGCTGGACAAAGGCCTCTCCCTCAAGGATTTCCACAACGACCGCGCTGCCCGCATCCAGGTACTTCCCACGACCTTCATCAGTTCGTCGGTCCACCTAGTGGGAGGCCTGTCCACTCTGCGTCTTCTGGCCCGTGGTCAACACTCGAGAACTTTTCTACCCTAATAGTTTTTGCCCTAGCTGTGAGAAGGGTTCGGCAAAATATTCATCTTACATAATTCTTATGGAGTTTGTTATTTCTAATGATTGATTGGGACTCATTTCATCCCACTTATTTTACGATATAATGAATTACTTTTTCAGATCATGTCACCTAAGTTGACAATTTTTTCAGCAAGTATAAAATTCTAGCTTTCCGCCCGCGTGGAATTTTGTCTGTCACAGAAAAACCTTATCGCGCGCGATCCTGTTTCAAAAACCGGGATAAAAACTATCCTATGTCCTTTCCCGGGACTCAAACTAGTTATCTCTATGCCAAATTTCATCAAAATCGCTTCAGTGGTTTTTAGGCGTGAAAGCGTGACAGACAGACAGACAGAGTTACTTTCTCATTTATAATATTAGTATAGAAGTATATTGTAGATTTACACTCTTTTTCAATTGTTTCAGGTTCGAAAATGAGATCGAAGAAGCGTTACAGAGTGGCGAGATAAACATCGTAGACAACAGTATTGAAACCGTCGAAACCGACGACAAATTCAGTCTGCAAAACGATGTGGCAGTCAACAAGAACGCCGAAATTGAAGACATGTCAGAAGTGGAGATCTCCAGAACGAAACGTCAAGTAGAAAACGAGACTGACAGTACAGTGGTAACTGAAGCTGCTATACCCGTTACAAACTCTGTGGCGAATGAGACTAGTCTAGGCCCTAAAAGGGTTAATGTGACACCTAGTGGACCCGTCAGATTGATGGGACTCAGAGTAGATGAAGCAGCAAAAGAACCAAAGGTGGTAGACGGAATGATACCCAGTGTGTTGAGAGAGACGAAGTTCTTGTTGAGATTGTTTGGTGAAGGGTTCACGAATAATACTGAGATTGCATTTACGCATTACCCAGAAGCTTATGGGACCAACTGCCATTTTCTATTGAACGGTGTTTATAAGGTGAGTGAATCAAAAGACTGTATGTTTTTCAATTTTCCGTACCGTAACGTAAACGCCTCGCAATTGACAGCGCGCGAAATGCGATGACAGCTAGCGATAGGCGATACGGTGTTGATCCCTTTCCGAGTTGATAAGTCTGCTATGACCTTACTTCTCACGTCTGTGGGCTGAGTGTGAGTTTACATTAAACGAGCTCACTAGTGAGCACGTTAAAAAAAAATATGAAAATTTTAGTTTTTGAACGTTTCGCGCTAGGAGCGCTGTACTGTACAGTCCGTCATTCATTTATTGTCATTTTTTGACGCGCTCACTAGTGAGTGCATTTGATGAAAACTCACACTAGGCCCTCTGATATCCCATTGCAATACATTTTCTTCTTCGAAATTGTAGAGATATTTTAAACTATTTTTGTATTTTGATCACCACTTCACCTAATGTATTACAAATGTTGTTATCCTTATCTAGCTAAATCCATAAGCTGAATGACTTTGATAATGTCCATAAAAGTTTTTATGTGTATTATTGTTCTATATGCTCATAAAAGATAACTTTGAAATCTCACACCTACTAATTTATCACAAAACGATTCTACATTGCGTATTATAGGTCTACCGCTTCTCAGTCCGTGCCAATGGTCCGTGACGGGAGGGGTGACATTTACATAATGACGTTACAGAGCATATAGTTCCAAAATACTGAACTGTCCTATCCATGACATTGACAGCGGGGCGCTACCGTCAATACCGGATCGCTGGTTCCGATTTTTGCCATGTTGGAAACCATATAGTTGAACGATGGTAGCTCCCCCCTGTCATTGAGTTTGGTGGGACAGTTCAGCGTGGGTCATCTATACAAATCTGAACGAGATCTGAAGTTTCGTTAACGTCACAAAAACACCCTCCCGTGCCGCTTCCATACCTCAAGCACTGACTGAGTAAAGCGCTAATAATTGCATTATTTCCAGGTAACTTCAGCAGAAGAAGATTCTGCAATCCTGGACATGACAGCCCCACCGCCTTTAGAGGGCTACAAATTCTACATTTGCGCGCGAAATTCTCCAAACGACGAGTTTGTCCATCAAGGCAACGAAGACTGGAAGATTTTGGCGACGCACAACAAACTGTTGCCGCTTTGGGCTTCTCTGGTGCTGATCGTGATTCTCCTGATGCTTGCCTCTCTCTTCTCTGGTCTGAACCTTGGTCTGATGGCCTTAGATCGCACAGAATTGAAGATCATAGCCAACACAGGATCGGAGAAGGAAAGAAAGTACGCCAGAGCGATCATGCCAGTGCGTGCACATGGAAACTATCTTCTATGTACAATTTTGTTGAGTAACGTGGCTGTGAACAGTACATTTACGGTTATCCTGGACGATTTGACGTCAGGTCTTGTGGCTGTTATAGGATCCACTTTGGCTATCGTGTTTATTGCCGAAATCACGCCTCAGGCCATCTGCGCTAGACATGGTCTATTGGTCGGAGCGAAGAGTATTTGGATTATGAAGGTTGGTACTTGACACATCTTGAAATATACTTTTTTTTATCTACAACGAGAAAGCTCTTGGCCTGCATCTCACCTGATGGTAAGTGATGATCAGGCCGAAGCTGAAAGCGAGCTTCACCCGGAATCTTCAACCACAGAGGAACTGGCTATCTTACCTCTAACTGCCGAAATATAACAATACAGTTCACATTGTTGTTATGGCGACAGACCACCATTTTACAGGTAAAATGTCTGTAACTGTCGTCTGACTTAGGTCTAAGTCTGTCGCCATAGCATCAATGTTAACAGCGTTGCTGTGTACCGGCAGTTGGAGGTAAGATAGCCAGTTTCTCTGTGGGCGAGGATTCCGGGTGAATCTCGCTTCCACCTTCGGCCTGATCACCACTTACCATCAATGGAGATACAAGCCAAGAGCTTCCCAGTTGCTGCTAAAAAGAATAATTCGGACTGCTGAGAGCTGATCCCTTATTTAACAAAGCTGGAAACTAAAAATGAAAAAGTATTAATACTAAAGTTTTACGGGGAGACGTAGTGTGGGCAGGCCTCCCACTAGGTTTACGAAGATCCGATAAAGGTTGCGGGAAGTGCCTGGATGCGGGAAGCCCAGGATCGGTCATTGTGGAAATCCTTGGGGGAGGCCTTTGTCCAGCAGTGAACGTCAGTTGGCTGAAACGAATGAACTAATAGTTTTATTTTGTTGTATAGATCGTGATGGGCATTTGCGCACCCCTCGCTTGGCCTACAAGCAAGCTCCTGGACTACTTCCTAGGAGAGGAGATTGGTACCCACTACAACAGAGAGAGACTGAAGGAGTTGGTCAAGGTATGTTTCAATTTTATACTTTAAGGTGATTGGGAATGGGTACCTACGAATTTAAGAAGGTGATGGTAGCGTAGAAAAAACATGTAGGTAGTAAAGGAAGATCTCTTGGCTATGCTGTGATTGCTGTGTGGGCAAATTGGGCTAAATTAACACCAAAAAACAATAACATCAAGGTACAATTTTACTAAAAGAATAGTTTTATCTCAGAAAACCCGATTCGTCAATCGACCCTAATAAAAGGTTTTAGGACCTTTAAAAATAATATTAGTAAGTCAATTGAGTTGGCGAAAAAGTGACGTCACATCCTGTCTTTGCCGTAACATCTATGGAAGACTGCATTTTGACAGCTCATAAAAAAGGACGTCCATTGACTAGGGTGGTTTCAACTAGCCCATTGGCAGTTTTTAGCGTATCTTTAGTAACTGTGCCAAATATGAAAATAACAAGATTATTTTTACTTAAATAAAACTCGTAAAAAGATACAATGACTCATAAAAAGATGACGATTTGAATTTGGCACAAGGTGACATTTAAAACTGTGATGATTATTTCACTTTAAAATGTGTATCAAAGAAACTCTCCCTGAGTTTCTTCCGCCACTTCTTCTCAGCACCAGCCCATATGTTGTCCCGACCTCGAAGTGGTGGTAGGGCAAGCTATAATAATATTTGGGACGTGTAAAAGTCATGAAAAGGGCCTGCATACCTACTAATAAAAAATTTGAATTTGAAACTAATAATATATTTAAACTAACCCATTAACAAAACATAGGAATATCGAATTTAATCATAAAATCATAAAGCTTTAACAATTGCCACCAATACGTGTCAAGATATTTGGGGAAATGCACTAAAACTATTCATTCCTTCCTCCGATGTTGCTGTCATTCCTTCCTTATTATTATTCTGTCTAATGGCTTCAATGGTGCGAATTTACAGCACACTGGTGTTGCCAATGTCGACATCGACATTCCTTCCTTTGTTCCTTCGTTAGTGATATTCAAAATCTCCCCGCATACAAATAACCTTTTCGCGCTATAACTGTCATTCCTTCATTCCAATTACTACACTGTCAGTATTAAGGACATAGCACACTTAAACAACCCGGAAAGGGATATATGTAACCGTATCGACACGTATCAAGGTGGTCAGTATTCTTTGTATGAAACTGCACATTTATCCGCACCGTAACAACGTAAACTTCTCGCCTCGCGATTGACAGCGCACGAAAGGCGATACGGTGTTGATTCCTTGTTGATAAGTCTGCTATGACCTTTACAAATATCATGGCACGAGTCTGTTCCCGCCAAAAGACCGAACTGACCGACTGCATCCATTCACTCAATTGTCAATAACCCAACCGTTCATCATTCAGTTTCAGGTAAACAACAACGCCGCATGTAATGACAAGTATCGTCAAGTATCTTTTCACTCATTCGTTCGAGGTCTTAGATTAAAACAAAAAGCGAAGATACGGCTTGAAAATTGTCTCAAATGAAGTCCTAGGGCATCATTCATGATCATTTTTGACAGATGTCATCGGTCTGACATACTCAATTGAATGTCCCACGATTCTGAAAAGTCAAGTGGCAAAAATCGGAACTAACAACCCAGTTGATAGTATTGCCCTCATGACAATGTCATACCTGGGACGGTTCAGCCCCCCTAGTCAAAACGCACTTTTTGATCGAATCGAAAATCGAATCCGTCAAAACTCCATACAAAAAAGGGGCGTTTCGACCACTTTTCGACTGGTTTGCAATTATAATTTGCACTTTGTCTAGACCCACAGTGTTAGACATCTAGAAAGTATCACGCTCAAATGAAGTCCTACTACCTAAGACATCATTTTTGACAGATGTCATCGGTAACCTACACATTAAACGCGCAGAGCCTTCTTGTATTTTTAACAAGAGTAACAATAAATTCATGAGCTAAAAACAAAGTTCACGGCATCACTTTTCATTTATGTAATACAATAAAACTCAATTTCCACTCACTGATAAAGGTGACTGAGTTTCTTCCGCCACACCTCAGCACCAGCCCATAATGTTCTCCTGAAGTGGTGGTAGGCCAAGCTATTTGGAACGTCTATAAGCGCCCTGGCAAGATCCTAAGAACTAAATAAAAGCTTTGACTTTGACTGACACTGACATTCGCCATTTTGTCAGAGATTTTTTTCCATAGCACATGCCGTATCTTCCCTGTTTTATTCTAAGTTCGAAGTTCAAATTAACCGTTCACTCATTCGTTCACTCCTTCCGCAGGTGACGAACCACGTGAATGACCTGGACAAAGAGGAAGTGAACATCATCTCCGGAGCCTTGGACCTTCGTAAGAAGACCGTGAAGGATGTCATGACCAAACTGAAGGACTGCTTCATGCTGCCCATGAACAGCGTCCTCGATTTTGAGACTATGAGCGAGATCGTCAAGTCGGGTAAGTAATAAAAGATTAAAATCATTATCATCAGGTCATTTATAATTATTTAGCATGAAGGATTGAAGGACTTGCCCTACACAAATCATGGAGTGAATCTGGAAGAAATTACCAGGTTAGTAGAAGATTTTGTCTACACTCCCGATCCCCAAGGAGTGTAGACTTTGACGTAGGCACGTAGTTTTAAGTAGGCACCACTAGATGGCGCTGATACTGACCACGTGACTTATCGAAAGCTTATGTCATTTTAATACGTTATTTATGTTACATTGTACAGTGGGCCACAGTTCCAGCTACCTATTTCTGTTTTTTCTCTCGCTCGCAACAAATGATGATTCTTTGCGATAGAACGAGACGACATGACCGGAAATAACGGCTGGAAGTGCTGGAACTGTGGCCTATAGTACCTATTTCCTAAAATTTATGGAACTCACTACAAATGCTACGTTTTTAACTTTTCCTCCGTGAATATTCATGTAGATGAATTCATAACTTAGTAAACATAATTATTATTCTCGAAACACTTATACACTGTGTAAAGTACAATGCTAATAATGATGCCACGTAAAGCAAAATAATATTATCTACTTACACCAATCACGCGACCCGCTAGAATCAAGGTCAATGTCACCCAATATGACATGATAATATTAGGTGTCGTTCATAGGCAAGAGCCAAGAGCGTATCGTGATCGCGTTAAAACACTCGCTTCACCCATTCCGTCGTCCGCAGGTTACTCCCGCATACCGGTGTACGATGGAAGCCGCGGCAACATCGTCACAGTCCTGTTCATCAAGGACCTGGCGTTCGTGGACCCCGACGACAACACGCCGCTGCGCACTCTCTGCCAGTACTACCAGAACCCGTGCAACTTCGTATTTGAGGATGTTACGCTGGATGTCATGTTGAAGCAATTCAAGGAAGGTGAGTGCATCAAAAACAACCATAGTATGATAGAGGGTCGGGATTTGGCGCGATACTCCCGACTTTTTGTGTGTCCTCCCGACAAACAACTTGGCATTGGCGACATAATGTTGAATTTTGATGTTTTATTGTTTTTCAAAATCCGAAAAAATATTTTTTTCTCCTGATAAGTATCTACTTAATCGGGTCATAATAATATTATAATCATAGTTCTTTTCACACTTTCAAACCGCCTATTTTTACTGCAAAACACCGTTAAAGTTTGCATGAGGCACTAGCTAAATAGTCCACTAGCTTTTAAATGCCCGCGTGAATCTCAGTGTTACAGAAAGTTTTAACCACGTGCATGTCTCCCTTCTATCCGATAGTTTATTTATTTATTTAGAATTCATTCATACAGCAATACAGTTTCCATGGGTCTCGAACCTTAACTATATTTCCAAATCATCTAAATCTGTTCTATGATTTAAGAGTGAATGATGTAATGAAACAGATAGACTATCTATCTTCACGACTATGAAAGAACGTGATTAATCAGTCACTGAAAATTGGAAGTGACTAAAATGTGGTTTTACTAAAAAACAAGCATAAGCATACATGCAGTTTATTATTTGCCTACAGTCCAAAGAACATCAGTATCAGTAACCAACAAGGCCGAACTCTGGCCTTGTTTCAAGTATTTTTAACTAAAGAAAAGCATATTTTACACGAAAAATGGGTCAGCGTAATTATAAAGATGGAGATATGAATCGTACTGTTCCAGATCTTCAGATTTATTCCACAAAAATAATTTTGGATGCCTGGAATTTGACGTGTTTAATCTGGGCTTGATCTAAATTGATTTCGACAATAAAACTACAGTAGTGATGACATTAAATTGAAGCAATGTAGGTAGGTAATTAATTACTATTGACAGTGTGGTGGTTGGAATGAAGATTAAAAAAAAAGATTATTAGTAATTGTATTGTAGCCCCTCGTACTAAGCTAAATATGCTTGTGTCACGAGTGGGCTCACCACAATAGTTAAGTAGCGGCGGGATTCGACCCGCGTTCCTCGGATCACGAGTCGGCCGGTCCGACCCCTTCATCGTTCGGCTATCGTGGCTAAATAATAAATCGTCGTAAAATTGCGCAAAATTGACTAGGCCTAGCTGATTCAGAAGTATTTGTAAATCCATAACACGAATGTAAACTAGCTAAAATCCTGTACCTGTTGTAAAATAAAAACAACTCGAAAACTATTAAAAGTGATCCTCCTAATGTTCTTCTGATTAAATTCGTTTCGGGTCCAATAACAGTTTAACTTTCCCCCGGGACAAACTTGGCCTTCACTGGTTGGGTTATTGGCGGTCAAGCTGTAGATCCTGGCTAGATACACAGGAGTTTATAAAGCAATAAACATATTGAGTATTGAGTATTGAGTTGCAGTGGTGGGAACGAGAGGTGGGAATAGTTCCGACTCTAGAAATCTTTGGTTGGCGCTAAATGGCGCTCTGTCAAACATGTTTGCGCGTATCTCTAAAAATCTTCAAACGCTCGAAGCACGTGCAAGCCCTCGTAAATTAGTCTGGGCGGCCGTGAATCATGCAAAAATTAGACACACACGGCTAGGGTTTCCAAGTGTACTGTTTAAAACAGTATTTTACTTTCCCTTTTTTTCCTGAAACTATTCTTTAAAGGAAAACTAAAATCTTTCTTTTTCAATATAAAAACATTTTTTTTATAAGTAGGTAAGTTGTTCCCACGCAAAACGTAAAAACATGGAGTTGTCGATATAAGTCTCAACTCTTTTTGATCTGAGTACTTTACAAAACTAAACTTACAGTAGCAGACGTTTATTTATTTATTTATTTAGAACTTACATGTACATTTTACACTATACATAAGGCGTACTTAATGCCAGTCGGCATTCTCCTCCAGTCAACCTTAGGGCCAAACTGAGAATAACGTAGAGGCGAACTTTTCAGTCTATATTGTGATGTAGGTATTTCTCATTATCATTAACTAAGAGATAGGGTTTCTGCTCGAGCTTTCTCGAACTCGAGAAAACTCGAGAAATTTGGCTTCATTCGAGACGAGAAAAAAATTGTAGTTCCAGATTTTTATTGTTATTTATCCTTAAACAACATGCGACTTTATGACTTTTGTTATGATTATTAGTAAATATTAATTATAAAAGAAGATTTTATTTTTTGTTTCTTTCCTTACCAAAATAAGTGTTACTAAATTCTAATATTGATTGTTGTTCATAAAAGTAGGTAATATTAGATTAAAAAACCTGTGTTTTTATTAAATTTCAACCGATTTCAGCAGTTTTCATTAAAAGACTCGAGACCCGAGAAAACTCGAGACTTTGGCCTCGAGAATTCTCGAAACTCGAGAAAAAAAATAAGTCGAGAAATCAGAAACCCTACTAAGAGGGAAACAAATGACTTGGCCTACACTTCCCATGCTGGTCAGATGGCTTGGAGAAGCTCGATGTTCGCATATTTCTTCTCTTACGATATCTACGGGAAGATCGGATACATGGCTACTGTTCCTTGACTTTATTTTTCGTACAACTTTTTTTGCACAAAAACTTGGAAACCCTACACACCGTCTGGCCGTTCTGGCAACAGTTCAAGTGACGTACACACCGTCAGTTGGATTATATCTGGCTGGATTTTTATTGCAGATTAGTGCCAATTTTTGATAGCGTTTCGCGGTGGATGATGCTATAAATTATGAATAATATGCTAAAATTCCGCTGTATTTGCTTTTAATTAAAAAGCTGTAGATCCTGGCTACACAGGAGTTGCAGCGGTTGGAACGAGAGGTGGGAATGGTCCCTTTATTCAATAGAAAGAAAGTTTCTTCAATTTCAAATGTAAACGTCCTGAAAATGCCATTTTGTGCTGTAGTCGATGTTACATTAGGTTACCTAGTTGTAGATTTGATTTCGGTGAAATCGAAAGTGTACAGACAGACGCCAACACATAAATTATTTTAGTAATATCGCAACTATTAAAAGGGAATAATTTGACAATGATTTTCTCTATGTGCCATCTTACGTTGTAGACTAGCAATCGGCATATCAGTGCGTAACTTCAGAAGTAACACGTTTAACTAGAATCGTAAAACAAACTTTATATTATTAGCCTTCTTGAAATGCAAAAACTCCATTCATCATTTCTGAAAACAATGAAATCACGATACGATTCATGCTTGAATTCAAATTAGTATGTTCTCGACCAATCAAGGTCAAGGCTTCATCTGAAGCAGAGTGTAGTCTTCGTCAACATCTAAATAAAGTTGTGATTAGCGTTCTTTGTAGTCGTAGGATACTTACTTACCTACTAAAAATTTATGAATCTGTGTGAATAGAGTAAAGCCTTCGTTTTCAACACCACGTTAGAGCTTGTTCCCACGGAGACATACCGTTTTTTCAAGAACAGCTTTTTGCAGGATTAATCTATGGTAATATTAAATTAAATGTTCACACGAACATCCCGTTTGCAGTGTTCCGCAAAAAACCGATCAGTTCGAATTTGCAATTAACTATGTGTTCATACTTTATCACATGACAGTCCAGTTTTGCGGAATCCAGCATCACTGATCCTAGAAAAACTGGTGGAAAAGGACCCAAAGGGCCCTTTTACCGATTTCAATGACTGTAACACCCGTATTCACAAACATTACTATGAGGTCTCACAGTGCGCGTGGAACCACAGGACGATACACGAGCCAATCACAGAGCTCTTCAACGTTGTGCGTTCGATTTGCTGCTTCACTTAAGCAAGCATCGTTTGTGAATACGGGCGTTAGTTTTTTAACCAATTTCTACCTTAATGAAACGTAAGTATGTAAATAATAGTAAGTAATGTAATATGTAAGTACCTTCATGAAAAAGGGCTACTATAAAGTCGATGATTATTTAAAAGATAAAAATGTTTGGGATGCGTAACTGTCTAGCTCGCATAAATATTTATAACTATGTATTTTTAAAGTCTGAAAACCTTTGAAAATGAGGCTGACAATAGTTACTGAGTTTCTTGCGCTGCTTCTTCTCAGCACTGGCCCATTTATTGTCCTGAAGCAGTGGTAGGGTTAATACTGGGACGTGTAAAAGTGCTTTTTTTAAGCCTATTTACAGAAATAAATGAGTTTTAATGAGTTTTTTGTGTGTTCGATTTGCTGCTTCACTTAAGCAAGCATCGCTTGTGAATATGGGCGTTAAGTTTTTTAACCAATTTAAATGCCTAATGCCTAATTTTATTGTTTACAAATCACATACCTACCTCTAGGAGGTAGCAATGTAACGCTCTGAACATCTTGTACCTACTACCCTTTATTGTTGGTACTTTTGTAACATTGCGAAGTGAATAAATGAATATGAATATGAAAATATGAATACTTATGAAGTTAAATTTTCATGTTTTTCTCCCCAGGCCACAAGGGCCACATGGCATTCGTACAGCGCATCGAGGAGGGCGACGGGGACCCGCTCTACGAGACCGTGGGGCTAGTCACCCTGGAGGACGTCATCGAGGAGATGATCCAGGCCGAGATCGTGGACGAGTCCGACGTCATCAGTGAGTACACACGAGACTAGATACAGACGTCGTATCAAACTTTCCGTTCCGGTTTTTCACCAAGGCGGATTGGAGCGGAGTTTTGAATAACCAATCAGATTTCCTTCTCCAATAATCGGCTTCCTTGGTGGACACCGGGTCTTTAAATATGTTCGCATATCGGTCCGAGTAGTAGTCCAATTTCTACTCTGTCAAAAAGTTATAAGTGTGTCATTGAAATTACTAAACTATCCCTATTTCTATTTATGTTCTTTAAATCCAATTTAAACTATTCAACAACGTGGAATTTGGAAATCTTTGAAGATACCTATGTTCAGCAGCGGACATTCTGTAGCTAAAAGAGGCGTAAAAATCAACAAACTCTTGAAGCCTCTAACTAGTGGAGGCAGAATTGATGCCACCATATTTTAAAGTTTAATGGGATAAAATAAGGAAAAATATAAATACCAGTTATAGGGTAAAAATACATGTTAGCAACAAAACAACCAACTCACTCTCAACATTGCTCCACAGGCGACAACAGGACTAAGAAGCGTCTGACGCGCCCCGCCAACAAGGTGCAGGACTTAGCCGCCTTCGCCGGCCACCAGCATCATCAGAAGGTGCACGTCTCCCCGCAGCTGGTGCTGGCAACCTTCCAGTTCCTCAACACCAGTGAGTACATTACATTAATATAAGTAGGAATAGTAATGGTCTTATAATGGTGCCTTGAGGCACTCCTCAGTTGCAAGGGTCTAAATATGATTCCCTGAAGGACTCCCCATATTGCAATGACCCCAAGATAGTTCCTTGAGGGACCGTCCATTTGCAATGGTCCCAAAATAGTACCTTGAGGCAATTCTCAGTTTCAAGGGTCCAAAATATAACTCTCAATTTATAATGGTCCTAATATTTTACCCTGAAGGACCCCCTATTTTACAATGCCCCCAAAATAGTACCTTGAGAGACTCCACATTTTACAATGCTCCCAAAACGGTGCCTTAGAGCACTTTCCATTTTGCAATGGTCCTAAGAAAGTACCCTGAAAGACCCCCCATTTTGTAATGGTCTCAAAATAGAACCTTGGGAGACTTCACATTTATAAATAGTTTAGTGGAAACTGTCAAGATCCTAAAATGTTGGTGCCTTGGATCTCCCACTTGTAAGGGACCAAATATGGTGCCCCGAGGAAGTCTCTATTTGCAAGACTTTATAGCCTTTGAGGGCCACCTCAATATCTGACAAGTCTTAACAATTGACCATCAAGTACCTACTCAAAAAGTACAACACATACAAGTAGGAATAGCACTAGTTTTAGAATAGTGCCTTGAAGGATCCCTCTATCAAGACCTAACAACGTTTAATGACCGCTAGACCAACGACTTCCTAACAAACAGGGACAGTTACAAAATTAAACCTAAATTCTCTCAGCATAAGCCCCTAAATCCTTCTTCCAGGCGTGGACCCGTTCCGTCCCGAGCTGATCTCAGAGACGGTACTCCGCCGTCTACTGAAGCAGGACGTGATACAACACATCAAGCTGCGCGGCGACGAAGACAGGAACGACCCCAAGAGATACGTCTTCCAGGAGGGAAAACCGGTAAGGAGACAAAATACAATCAATGAGGGTTTTCGCGATTGAAAAATCCGCCAGATGGCAATACGTAGACACGAGGTCCAAATGCTGCATGATTGGTTATTTTTGACATGACATTGACAGATAATTATGTCAAAATCCACCAATCATGCAGCATTTGGACCTCGTCTACGTATTGCCATCTGGCGGATTTTTCAATCGCGAAAACCCTCATTGACATGATTTTATGAGACTGTAGAAAGGTTTTCTCATACAGGTTTGGACGAAAAATTTCAGCAAATAGAACGCTGGATTTCTTGAAAACGATTCGAGGGACGCGTGGGTGACGGGAAATTGTGCATAATTTCAGGATTTTTAGTCACGGTGGAGCACTTCACGAATAAAAATTGTGTTTTTTTGTCTATTTTTCTACATGTGACTGTACGACTGGTTAGGACTGAAATTAACTGAATTGCCGATCAATAAATATTGATTTATTATAAAAAGCTGTGGTTTTCTGATTAAAGAAAAATAAAACACGCCGTATCCAAATGTTTGCTAATATTCGTTGTCAATTATTTACTTAACTTCTCGAGTGTTCTCAATCTCGACCCAAGCTTTGTTTAAAATTACACTTGGCATTTTATAAAATAAAACAAAACTACTACATACATGACGCTACACTTTACCGCTAACCAGTAGCGTAACTAATACTATACCATCTGAGGCCCGTCGGGGGCTCAGCCCATTTTCATTTCAATTCAATTCAATAACATTTATTTATAAAGATAATAATGATCCACATGGTTAGTAAATGGGTGCCTTATTTACCTGTTTGGTACAATTTTATTTTAATTTTAAGTTTTAATTTGTAATTTGTATTGTGGTGTACCAAATAAACGTTTTTTATTTATTTATTTATACAACGATGTTAGTAATTAATTATTTATTATAACAAATACCACTCATTATCTAACCCGTTCGGTAAGAAGTAGCCGAACGAAATTTTGCCATACCAGTCCTGCCACCATATACGCCACTGCAGCCAACAATTCGTTATGACAGTCTCTGAATTTATTATTTTTATTCTCCAGGTGGACTACTTCGTCCTGATCCTGGAGGGACGAGTGGAGGTGACGGTGGGCCGCGAGAACCTCGTGTTCGAGTCCGGTCCGTTCACGTACTTCGGCGTGCAAGCGCTCACGCAGAACATCGGCGTCGGTGAGTGGATTATTGTTTATTTTTTTACTTTATTTTCCTTTTTTTTGTTTTGCTGTCCTTTTTGTAGGTTTTTAAAGTTTTATTTAGCTTGCCCTGTTTATTTTAATTTCTCAGATTCTTTTTCTTTGTTCCATTATTTTTGTTCTTTTTTTTTTTATTGTAATTTACTTTTTGCATTTTTGTTTATTTTCTTGATAAATCTTATATTATTTCTTATCTTTGTCCTTTATTTTGTTTGCATGTCCTGTCTTTAAAAACCCAGGTCTTCTTACTTGTGTGAAAGCGCTTTTTAAAACCTTCTTGCGAAAAGTAGATGACTTTCATGACTAAGGACTAAAGGAGTATCTTTCCTAAATGTTTGTATTATTTTTGGTCTACAGCTGAAGCGCCAGCGCCTTCGTCTCTTGGCTCTCTGCAGAACCTGAACATGGACTCCATGCTGCGTCACACCTTCGTTCCCGACTACTCCGTGCGAGCTATCGCTGAGCTTTACTACCTTACGATTAAGAGGTATGTAATACTAATAAAACTCGCGTTTTCATCATCATCATTTCAGCTACAGACGTCCACTGCTGAACATAGGCCTCTCTCAATGATTTCCATATCGCGCGGTTGGTAGCGGCCTGCATCCAGCGCCGTTCTGCTACCTTTGTGTTTACCACCTTGTGAATGTGAACGGTAGCCTCCACTCCAAAAAGTTGCGAGTGGAGGTCCCACGTTGCGTTTTCCGGTATGTGGCATCCACTCCAGAACCTTGCTGCCCCATCGGCCGTCAGTTTTGCTTACTATGTGCCCTGCCCATTGCCACTTCAGCTTGCTAATCCGTCGAGCTATGTCAGCGACTTTAGTTCATTTACGGACCACCACCGAGTGTATAGATCGTTTCATCAATGAAGACGTGGTGGTGGGGTGGTGGTGCCACCATTCTTCCTCTAATGTTTGAATCTGAGATCATTAGAATGTTATCGGTACACGCTAAATAATCCATGAGTGCACACGCACACTACAATATTGACGCTCGGATTGCTCGGATCAAAATCCCCGCACCGGATGAAACGATATAGCCATCACAGATTGGTTTCAAGTTACCAAGTAGGTACCTACACAAACTTGCGTAAGTATCAGCGTTTTCTTATGAGTTTTTACTACAGTTTTGTTAATTTTCTCCACAGATCCATGTACTTGGCAGCCAAACGCGCCACTTTAATGGAGAAGGGTGCCCTCAACAAGGGCGGCACCAACGAGCAGATTGAACCTGAAGTGGACAAGGTAAAAAATCACACATCAGACCTATTATTTTAAACTTTTATTTTACATGTGTTAGTGTGGACGTTGACGTGACGTGACAAAATTTTGGATTCATGAACGCATCACAATATGACTTTGACAGTTAAACTTTGGCGCCTTTTCTTCCCGCCAATTCTCAAAGTTTATAATATCTTCTATCTATATATAAAAATGAAACCCGTTTTCCGTTGTCACGACATAGCTAACATGAAAACGGCTTGACCGATTTGGCTGATTTTTTTTTGTAGTTTTCTAATACTCTGTACAAGGTTTTTACGGAAAAAAATATAAAGAAAATCTCTACGCTAAGGCGGTACGAAGTTCGCCGGGTCAGCTAGTATTATATAAAAATGAAACCCGTTTTCCGTTGTCACGACATAACATGAAAACGGCTTGACCGATTTGGCTGATTTTTTTTTGTAGTTTTCTAATACTCTGTACAAGGTTTTTACGGAAAAAAATATAAAGAAAATCTCTACGCTAAGGCGGTACGAAGTTCGCCGGGTCAGCTAGTTTTTGATAAAAAATAAGCTGACTCGCTTGACGTATTTATCTATGTTCTGTGTATTACCACAGAATTATTAATAAGTACTGTATTACGTCGTGTGGAATGAAGTCACCTTGCACCTTCGAAACTTACGAATAAACAAACATTGTACCTACAATTTTAACGGAGCGGAGTTTTTCGGCTCGGGGAACGCCACCATCGACTCAAAAGTTTTTTTAGTAACTTAACTTTTACCCAGTTACCGTAGCTCGAATAGGCTGCTTGGTTCTCATGAATTTACCTGATGACTAACGATTTTAATTATTTCACCTTTTTACAGCTGCTGCGCGAAGGAGATGGCCTGAGTGAGATCACAGAGCGTCCTTCTCAGGTAAGAAATATTATTATTACTATCATATTATTATAATAATCATAACGAAAATAACAACCCGATCGAGCTAACTGCGCACTTTGCTGAAATGCATATGACTTGTGACGTCACGGCCGCTAGATGCGCAGTTAACTCAAAGGTTCTACTTATAAAGATGTCTGTTTTACTCAAAAAAATATTTTCATTACACGCTGCTATAAACAGAATACGGATGAATCTAAAACAAGATATTGAAGACGGTTTGTATGTTAAAAAAAAAACAGGTACTTTAAAGTTTCACAAACTACAGTGTGAGTCACGTTAAAGTGTACATATGAAAATAAATGAAACTAGACCTATTTTTATCGACAAAAAAGAGGTCAAAAATTTTTTGAGATTTTTTTTTAATTTTTTATAGAATTTTTTTTCTTCCAATTACTCATTGTAAAGAAAACGTAATAACATATTAACTAAGCGGTATATCCTGATAAAATAAAAACAGTAATAATGCTAAATAACAGGCGATACTAAAAAAATACATAAAATACACAAAAAAGGCCAACAAATAATAGAAAATGATACTTTTAGAAAAAAATATGCTTTTAATTCGTGTTTTTTTGGTTATTTGATAAATTTCTCCAAAAAATGCCCCTATAACCGGTGGTTTTTATTACTTTGTATTATTCCCTATCATATTACTTTCGTAAAACCAAAAATCGCATGTCTCTATCCCTATCACAACGCTTGCAATGATCGTTTGAACTAAGCCTCTCCGGGCGCGCCATTCAACGCTTCGTTAACAACGAAACTGAAAATGGCTCTATATTTGTAATTTTGATACAGACAAGTTACATTTCAAATAAAAACAAAAGATTTCGAAGTAAAATAAGCATTTTAGTTAAAATTAAAATTGTCTCTACCTGTAGCGGATAATAATGTTGTGGCAGGCCTTTGTTCAAACGATCATAGCAAATGTTGTGATAGGTATAGAGACATGCGATTTTTGGTTTTACAAAGATAATACGATAGAGAATAATACAAAGTAATAAAAACCACCTGTTATAGGGGCATTTTTTGGAGAAATTTATCAAATAACCAAAATAATACGAATTTTTAAGCAGATTTTTTTCAAAAAGTATCATTTTTTATTATTTGTTGGCATTTTCTGGGTATTTTATGTATTTTTTCAGTATCGCCTGTTACTTAGCATTATTACTGTTTTTATTTTATCAGGATATACCGCTTAGTTTAAAAGTTATTAAGTTTTCTTTACAATAAGTAATTGGAAGAAAAAAAAATCCATAATTTTTTTTTAAAAAATCTCAAAAAAAANTTAGTTTGCTACTATGGCGCTATTGTTTCCGGTTCATAGTCGGCAGGAAGCAGCATTCCCCGGTTGTGACGTAGCAGTGCCAGAAGTGGACGATAACATATGATAGAACCAACATCTATCAAATCGATTGAGACGATCTATATTAATAACCAGACATTATTTACTCACATTGCAAATGTTTGACTTTGGGAACAAACCACAATAGCGTAGTCAAAGCAAATATATTGAATTCTCCAGTTCATAACAATACATAAATGTCGTAGGAAATGTCGAAACGCCTCGGTCGTATTGTATAGCTGAAATCTTTCGACTGAGAGGGTTCAATTTTCATATTGTACTACATACTTACGGTAACGTAAAGGGGCATCATCGTTGAGGTTTAGGTATAGATACCTACTCCATAACATAGGGAAATTTTATAGCGCTATCAAGTACTATCAACACCCCATAACTTACGTTTACTGCTCTATCCTTTAACATTGAGATCATTATTTAATGTGCGGCTGAGACCAGTATTCTCTTGGAGTCGGTGCCGGTTAATTTAGAACATTTCTTGAGCTTGGCACTGAGCAGGCTGGCACCGACTCCGTGAGTATCAATCATAAAGAAGTATACAATTGTCCTAATAAATAAATAATGAAATTATTTTCTACTCGGTTTTAATTTTTTTGTTAATTAATTTTTCTAATTTGTTTAACGTTATCATTTATTTGACCACTTTCTTCACCAAAATAATGATGACGATTTGCTTCCATAAGTATTTATCGTAATGGAGACCACATAAGAACTTTTGACTAAGTATTCTCATCTCTTGGTCATACCCCTGCGCACAGATTAGGTACCTATGCCCTGCGTGACTTGCTAATCGAGATTACCTTACCTTTTTTGAACCTCTCCCTAGAGGGAACTGTGCGATCCCTAAGTAGGCTTAACTCTGTCATAGATCCAGCTGCTAAAATAGTTCTCTCATATCATTCGAGCCGAGTCCCTGTCGACAGGCCTCAAAGAGAACCATCTAGGGACCAATAAGCAACTGATATTACTACCAGTGCCCTTCAATAAAACCAACTACTTAGAAATCATGAGCAAACGAGCACTAGAATAGTAATATAAAGTCCTCGAGCAAAACTCTGTCGTCGCACTCAGATGTTAATGTCAAGGGATCTAAGTAACTGATAAGGTAATATGTTAGAATAAAATAAGACCATGTAACCATTGATAATATTTTCGCTCTTGAAATTCGGCCCCAACTCAAAGGCCTATTCCTAGTTTTTGCATGCTTTGTGAATCAGAAAAATTAACTGTATACCTTACCCAATCATTAAACAACACAACACCTCTGGATAATCAACTTCGTAAATTTTACATGGATAATGCCTTTTGTTTGATATTCTCAGAATTACAAGCAAGTTACGTTATCCTTCAAAGGGTAATTACAAAACTGTACTCCGAGTTAGGAGAACCGCCGGCTTCCCATTTTCAAACAAACAACAAATAAGTAAGCCAGCCAAACCTCTGCGAGGCTGCTGATGCCTTATAGAAAAAGTTTGGGGATAATTTTATCGTATGAATCCAATATTGAGCCTTTCAAGAGTCCCATCATATTTTACGAGTTAAATTTCGTCTGCGACGGCCTACGTAATTGTCAGGGTTGGTACATGTTTTTACTTTTACAATTTGTATTACTTTTACAGTTTTGTATTTTTTGCTCCTGGGTAACCTTTGTTCCATTTCTTAAGATCGATAAGCTACACAATTTTTTCATTATTAAGTTGCAAACATAAAATGTAAAAGCTAAGCAAAATGAAGAACAAGCTTATGAAAGAGCAACATTGTTTAAAGTTATTTTGTTTGTTCCTTCAACATCTCGAAATTCAGGATAAGGCGGCGCGATACAAATTAAATAATATTCAATGGGTAGTAACTACAATTATTTCAACTTTGTTCCAGAAATATTTGGTAATGAGTCAACTTTCCTGAGTCAATAAGCAATTTCACTTTTAATTATTGTTAAGAATTAAAACAATAACAAATTAATTAAGATTTTCAAGCGCTACAATAATGCAACTAACAAAACCTATAAAATAGGATGGCTCTAGAGATCTTTGAAACCCAAAACCTTTCTGTCATATAAATATAGGTAAGCTTTTGGTATCATGCGGGGCTATACCTACTTACTAAGTCAGATCTAACTAGTCACTTAAAATGGAAACCGGTATCCCCAAATTTTAATTAAAATATTTGGGCTGCAAAGGCTGTCTTATGCCCATAAATAGCAAAACCAGTTGAAGCTCAGATATCTCTGAAAATCTCAGTAAAATATAGTACGATGAATGAAACCGGACCGCTAAGACTAAACGCCTCGCCCATTTCTCAAAGCTTGGAGTCGGTGCAATGATTTGTGGAAAGATTTGGCGAAGGGCCAACACATTAAGTACCTACTGGATAGCAGAGGCAATAGGCTTGCTATTGTTTTGACTCAGTTAAGTGAGTCTTCCAGTGACTTGGCCCACGTTTAGCTTGGTCCACGGGCCAAGTCGCTGGTTTGAATTTTTTAAATAGATTTTCTTCCAGTGTTTTAGTGTTAAACTAGCGGCCGCCCGCAACTTCGTACCTACGCATGGATCCCGTTTTAACCCCTTCATTTATCTTACGCGGTTTAGATTTTTTCATACAAATGTTTTTTCCCGCGAACTCCCCTTCCCGTGGGAATTTTGCATATCCTGTTGTTACTAAGCTTTAAGTTTACTAAGGTGCATGCATGCCAAATTTCAAGCGTCTAACTTAAGCTGTTTAGATTTTTCATACAAAAGGATTTTCCCCCAAATTCCCGTTCCCGTGGGAATTCCTAAGTACACTATAACCTGCCCAGGAGTATGAAGAATAATGTACCAACTTTCGTTAAAATCCGTCGAGTAGTTTTGTTTCTACAAGGAACATACAGACAGACAGATTTTACTGATTGCATTTTTGGCATCAGTATCGATCACTAATCATCCTGATAATTATTTTGAAAATATATTTCAAATACAGAATTGACCTCTCTCAGATTTATTATAGGTAAGTATAGATTAAACACCAAATCAACAAAATCTTAAGGTGGACCCAGTCACTGGAAGAAAAACTATTTAAAAATTCAAACCAGTGACTTGGCCAATCCAAAAGTGGGCCAAGTCACTGTAAGACTCACTTAACTGAGTCAACAAGGTAGATAGTTAGTAGAGTTTGTAGGGGGTGAATGAGTGAAATAGTCTGTTGTACCTAATAAAACAATTATAAAGTTGTAGCTGTAGTCATATTACAATGTAAAGGCATTATTCTACCTCCGTAAATTTTCTACGTCTGTCTACAAAGAACACTTGCTACTTAATTATTTCAAAAACTATTTCTACAGTTTAGCTCGTAATTTAAGCGCTAGAATATAAATGTCGTAAAAGTGAATTCCATTGTGGAAAACCTTGGGGGAGGCCTTTGTCCAGCAGTGGACGTCATTTGGCTGAAACGAACGAACGAAAAGTGAAACATTTTAGAACTCAGAAGCTACATTAAGTAACCAAGTAAGTAGGTACTTATAAAGTCACTGGGGCTCTAACATGCATGGTTGAGCACGTGCCTAACTTAGCCCAGTTTTCTAACGTTTCGAAAATATTCAAGAGTTGAATAAAGTATTAGTGTCATTATGGCGAACTTTTAGCTTTATGTTGCGGACTATATTCTGCCATCACGAGGGCTTATTTTCTAGAAATTTACCCTACAAGTGAGCACACTGTGTTTAGAATACCTTGTTTCGGACACCGCTGTCTCCCAACGTAAATTAGGCCCATTTAAAACAGAGAATTCGCACAACTCTTTATCACTCTTCAAGGATTTTCAGATAGTACCTTCTTTTATTTTATTTTACGTACCTACCTAATTACCCGCTAATGACTACTGCTGGCTGCTCTATCTATCTATCTAAATACTTCTTTTAATTCTGATGAATTTTAAATAAATAGTAATGAATATTTTATAATTCTTAATACTAGATTAAAAAGCTCATTATTTTAATTCAAGCTTATTAACTGCCTAGGTACTCGTGATCGTAATTTTGCTTTTTACGTAGGTAAATTTAGGTGGGTAGAATTAATTACTGTCATTAACCTGTGCACTCACCTACTATTATAAACATCGGCCTTCGTCGTCTCCGAGGAAATCTCCAGTCGAAACTAATGTCGTGAGGAGAGTGCGCCGCAGGGACCGTCTGCAGGACCTTATATTTTATGTCATAAACCGTTGAACGGAAAAGCATAGACAATCTGTCCAAAGTGTTGGTACAAATGGTCATTGTCATCAGGTTTTTAGGCACTGCACAGGCACAATAGAAGCAAATGAAAGATACTCATTACGCTCTCCAAATGGGTTGGGGAGGTGCTAATAAAATTAATAAATTATGCTTATCTAATAATGACGATAATTTAAAATATCACTTTCGTAAAACTATAATTAAGCTCTACACACAACTCAGATTTGCAACCTAGTTGAACTTCTATGGTTTCTCCATTTTCCAGAAACAGTCCGACTATTTTAGAAATTCCTCGACTGGCCTAGATTGGATAGACGTTGATTAGGCACCAGAATTAATTACTAATCTACCTTCATACATTATTACTCACGATATGACAAGAACATTAAGACTAGAATCACACTAGAATTATTACTTACTAGCTGTGCCNGTGACGTAGCAGTGCCAGAAGTGGACGATAACACTCGGCCATCCTGCATTGGCCGTGTCCCACGGCGGTCACCGTCATTTCCGAAGACCTGTAAATGGAAAAAACATTCACGAGTATTTTGGTCTAATAATAGTTTAATTGTCAGTTCTGAAATATATTCACACAGCTTTTATGCAAGTTAAAATATCTAAGTTCTTGTTTATTTTGTATCCCAAGTACGCCACAAATTAATCATAAGACACGCAGCAATAGTTTTATAATTAATTCCGTTAATGTTACGAGTTCTGACATCAAATCAATTTCACACAGCGGATTTATATCACACAGTGTATATATGTCACACAGATTTACATCACACAGTGGATTACTTTATTATCACACAGTGGATTACTTTATTATCACTCAGTGGATTACTTTATTATCACACAGTGGATTACTTTATTATCACACAGTGGATTACTTTATTATCACACAGTGGATTACTTTACTATCACACAGTGGATTACTTTACTATCACACAGTGGATTACTTTACTATCACACAGTGGATTACTTTACTATCACACAGTGGATTACTTTACTATCACACAGTGGATTACTTTACTATCACACAGTGGATTACTTTACTATCACACAGTGGATTACTTTACTATCACACAGTGGATTACTTTACTATCACACAGTGGATTACTTTACTATCACACAGTGGATTACTTTACTATCACACAGTGGATTACTTTACTATCACACAGTGGATTACTTTACTATCACACAGTGGATTACTTTACTATCACACAGTGGATTACTTTACTATCACACAGTGGATTACTTTACTATCACACAGTGGATTACTTTACTATCACACAGTGGATTACTTTACTATCACACAGTGGATTACTTTACTATCACACAGTGGATTACTTTACTATNCGCAAATAATGCATTAATTTAAAACAGATTTCTTTTTGCATAAAAAGGGTTACTATGAGCCAACCTTAAAAGATAGACATATGCTATCGCGGACTTTTTTTTAGAATTTTTAAAGGGGAACAATTCTGTCATACATGATTTTTGCGTAACTTTAACCGTTTACGCAGCGTCAGCTCTCAAAAGGAAAAAAATCACTGATTTGAAACATTCTTCATTGGTGCTCCGCTCCTATTGGTCTTAGCGTGATGATATATAGCCTAAAGCCTTCAGGAACTAACGGGCTATCCAACACAAAAAGAATTTTTCAAATCGGTCCAGTAGTTCCTGAGATTAGCGCGTTCAACCAAACAAACAAACAAACAAACAAACAAACAAACTCTTCAGCTTTATAATATTAGTATAGATTAGGTATCCTAGATGGCATTACGTAATACCTAGGGGATGTAGGTATCTAATCAAAACTTGATTGAATTTGAACGTAGTCTTACCTAATATACTTATTCGGTTTAAATAATAAAAAAAAATGACAGCAAGTTTTTTGAAAATTCCCATATTTAGTTATCCTACACTACCTGAAATAAGTATCTGTTGAAATTCCTAGTTACGGCTAGCTAGTATTGAAAGCAATCAAAACGTGTCTCAATGGAATGCAAAACGAAAAAACGCCAAGCGAATAAACCCAATTTTTCGCCGTGTGCAAATCTCCTTTTTGTATTCGGCTTATTTTATTTCATTGGTATTGTTTTGTTTTTTATCATAACTCACTTTAGTTAATCGAAATGATGCAGTGGTTCAGAACTGCTGCGTGGAATTGGAGCTGGTCCAGATAACCCACACTCCACAAGCGGGTTTATGTTTTTCAGATCGACCAGAACCTAAGTCCCAATTAGGTTTTAAGAGAGATAAATGGAGCCACGTAGCAGATGAAGGAAATTAATGGGTTCGGTACTTTGCATCTGTCTAACATTGGTGCTCACAGCTTACAAAATAAAGTTAGTAAAGTACCTACGTCTTATTTTTCACTTTTTGCTAGTGTTTTAACTGTAAATACACTAAACTTTATCCGTAATAATATCACACACATCCCGCTGGCACTTTAAAGGTGGTAACGAAGTTAAGAGTCCTGACAAGCGAGTTAAAAACAATTTAGCACTAGGTCTTATCACAACAGAATTTATTTGGTTTAGTAAGCTCTCTGTGAATAGGAAGATAAAAGCCCACAGAGGCACACACGGTAGGTCAAGAACGGCCAACGACGAAAAGTACCTAGCTACGTAGGTACTTAGGCTAAGTGCTACTTTTAGGAGACTTACCTAGCCCGTTTTCACAATTAATCCCTAATTTTTAAGTGACCCCTCTGAAAACAAAATGCCTGTTATGTGTTACCATAGGGGTCACTTAAAAATTAGGTTGATGGTGAAAATGGGCATTAGATAAATCGGCATTGTTTAGTGTTAAAATTTCGCCGACAAAAAAATAGCAAAAAGGATTGAACTTTAAAAAAAATTGTATTGCACCTTTGATACACGACTAAAATTACAACTTCCACTGATAAAATTACTATACCCTCTAATAAAAAGTATAACAAAATGTAAAATTAACTTATTGAATACAGTCCATCCCGAAAAAAAAAGTAATTGATTCAAAACATATTTTATTTTCATTTACCTGCCTCACTTTCATCAGTTTTCCTTATTTCAACTTTCATCAAACGAAAGATAAAATTACCAAAGAATCACAAAAATAACATTAAAAATAGCTGCTGTATATTCTAAAATCAATTACTTTAGTATGTCACATAAAACAGCAACCACACAGTTAGAGTAGGCGCACACCGTTGATTTTTAGTTGGCCGATAGTTGTGCCCGATTTCAAATTTTATGAAGAATCAGCCAAATCGAATCGGCGTAGTGTGCGCACTCCCATACATGCCCATACTGATCAACAGCCCGACTAAACTATCGGCTGACGAAAAATCAACGGTGTGCGCCTACTCTTATAGTGTGAAAAGTAGTGGAAAAAACTGACGTGATAGCTAGAAAAAGCCCTGCATTATGAACTTACAACCCATGTGTTAAGAATCACATTACAAGCAAGTGTGTTGAAGATGTTGTTTAAAGCCATTTTTAAATCGAGCTGAACCGGGATAGTCACTGCCGGGGTTTAATGGACGTATCTGCGTAATTTTCTGCAATTTGCCGGGAACTCTATCTCAGTAAGTAGATTTAAAACTCGTTTCGTATAGGCAAATTGAGTTTGAAGTGGAGTTAAGTCATTCGGCCGCAATACGTTTAACGCGCATGATTTAGCAGCTATGATCAGGCAGGTAAGTAAACACACACTGCACTGCATTTGTACTAAGTAGTTTGGTGACAACAAAAAAAATGTGTCTTACAATAAGTTTTTGACAATACCTATTATAATTGATACCGTTTGATAGAGCTCATGAAGCACTTTCAGGGTCAGTAACTAGGATTTGATATCTTGTATAGTTTAGAAATAATCGAGTGAGATCACTTATCGTTTCCACCCTGTATAGTCTTTGGAATTTGGTGCGTTTGGATTCGATACCCGCACATTGCATACTTTTGTGTGTAAAGCAAAGGGTGACTTCTATGTTATCAAAGTTTATGACATTTTGTCCTAATAAATAATATCTTCATGGCTCTGATAGGATCTTGTTTGCCAGCATTCAACATGAACTTGAATTCAATATAGATATAAAAATGCTTTTCAGGTACTTATTACGAGGAATACCTATTCATTGAGTGGTAAGGGGATAACTATAAATAACAACACAAGAATAGATTAATGCGCGAGTATAATATTATAAAATACTTTCATCCTATAGAAACATAATCCTATGGTTCTAAACCAATATTTACATGACAAAAAGGCGGGAGGCACGGATCTCTGAATGAGAAGACCAGCCCAGACACTACCAACCGGCAGCGACGCGACGCCGCCGCGGCACCTACCGACAACACTTTAAAAAAATATCTTACATATAGTCTGGTCTCTGAGCACGTAGAATTTTGTCCAATGACCCCAAGCTACCCATCCTTATCGCCCGCGCGTAATTATATTGCTGTCGCGACTGTGCGACGGGCGCCCGCAGTGAGTGTGCGAGCGCAACAGCAACATAATTACGCGCGAGCGATAAGGATGGGTAGATTGGGGTCATTAGACAAAATTCTACGTGCTCAGAGACCGGGCTTTACATAGATACGACATTACATTACATCACAGCGTCAGCAAAGTCTCGACCGAAACTATAATTTATTGTGTAGACGAACACTTTGAGCTGTCGTATCTACGTGCTCACTGGGGCGCTTCCAAAATGGACTTTATCGTCACTGACATTACATGCAAATTCAAACCCCAACGCGCTTTATCGCTATCATCTGGATTAAATACGGAGTTTACTGAACATCAAGCGGTCTAAAGGATAAAATCCGGAAGGAAACTTAAATACAAAGGTACAAGAAGAATAAATATGTACAGAAACGATTACACAATTAATAAGTCTATACAAAGATCTATTAATCCTGAGAAATCTATTTTTAAATAACTGTTCATCCTACTCTCAACTAAAGGACCTAAGTGTCTAACATCTATTCGTCCGGTAAGTTATATAAGAGAATGGAATGAATTTCACAGTAATCGGTATTTCTATATAAATATGCTGGCTACTATTAAAATTGGTCGCCCAGTTTGAAAGCGCCCTAAACCCATCCAATCGAACGATCCAGTAAAACGATTATGTAGGCGGCTGTCCTAATGTACCAATATGAATTTTAGTAGGACAGTCGTCGACTTAAATCGTTGCCTTTCGGATCTAGGCGCGGGGTCAACGCTCGCGCCGCAGTTAGTCGCGCACTATCAATTCACTAGCGCTAATTGAGCGCTGCAGTTATAGCGACTATCGCGGCACTCTTTCATTCTTCAGGGCCGGACCAGCCCAGTGCCTGTAGAAAATCACCTCGACTCCGAGATTCCTTACTATATCTAACACTAAACGTCATTAAATCTCTTTTGCTCCTTAGTAAACTCACTACAGTGTTTTCCAATACAGCAAAGTATCAGAGACAATTCAGGAAATATTAGGTTAAAGAGTTTGTGCTGGAAAACAAAAAAACACATTCATATTACATTCAATACAGACCATTAGTTTCGCCTACAACACAGATATAAAAATTGCGATAACATATGGAATTTCACTTAAATACACATTCATTTACCGAAGAAGGAAAGAAATAGACTGACTCGCAGGTTGTAGAAATAGTACAGATCTCAAAATCGAGTTCAATGAGACAAGTTCACTTGTTCGACAATAGGCTAGATGACAAAATTTCAATTATTTGTCCGTCAGACAGATAATTAAAAAATATTTGACTCATATTTTTTTATTTTCTTTCATAATTAAATAATAACAGTGTTACGTCTCGCTTGAGTAGATTTTTTACTCAAAAGTGACGTCACGCGACATTTCAACTCGATATAATCCCAACTAATATTATAAATGCGAAAGTAACTCTGTCTGTCTGTCTGTCTGTCTGTTACGCTTTCCCGCTTAAGCCTCGCAACCGATTTTGATGAAATTTGGCATAGAGATAGTTTGAGTCCCGGGAAAGAACATAGGATAGTTTTTATCCCGGTTTTTGAAACAGGGACGCGCGCGATAAAGTTTTTCTGTGACAGACAAAATTCCACGCGGGCGAAGCCGCGGGCGGAAAGCTAGTACTGTAATAATTCGATTATGAAAAAAACATTTGTGTCCAAAATTTTTTTTTCTGTCTGACGGACTAAATAGAATTTCGATTTCATTGCCCAGTCATAATCCCAATTCAATCCTCACGCGGTTCGGGGAACCCGCGAGCTGAGAATGGATCGGGGGCTGGTGAGGCGTGGGGGGCNTGCGCGGGGGGAGGGGAGGGTGGCGTAGACAGTGGGACGGGGGGGTTGGTAGGAGGGGGCGTAGGAGTCGGAGCGAGGGTTGTAGAAGGGCGAGTCGTCGGCGCAGCAGTCGAGGTTAGGGGAGTAGGGTGTTGCGGCGCCGCAGGAGGGCTCGTCGGAGGGCCGGTAGGCAGGGGCTACAGGAGCGTAGACGGTGCGCCGCGGCGGTTCCGCCTCTGGCCGGTGGTGCGACGACGGCGCGTACGCGTCCGACCAACGCGCCTTGCTGGGCGTGAAGTCACCCTGGAGCAAAAAATTATATTTATAAAATATGTCTTTAACACGATAAGTACAAGGTCAAAGTATGGAGGACGGGAACTAAAACCAGGCCTGTTCATCTCCGCGAGTTTACATCGAAAACAAAACACGCACGATGGCCCACCTACAGGATACTATTCGACAAGGCCTCACATACGAGCGAACATTGACTCACGCACGCGTATTCTTGTGTATGATGGAAGAAAATAAAGAAAATTGTGTACTAAATACTGTGCAGTATTTAACTGCCTAAATAATAATAATAACACAAAATGTACTTTTTTAAGTTGCCTCAAGATACTGAGAGGTAAATAAGTAGTTAATATTATTCATGATAATTCATGCTAAATCATGTATTTCCTCCGCCATTTTCCGCAGTTTGGCACCTCACGTCACATCATTTTACCGAAGTCAGCCCTATAGCTTCGGCGCAGTGCCGATCACTGACGTTTGTCAACAAAATGGTGCTAGACTCTTGAGACAGGCTAAATTACACCATATTGATAATGACATTGAGCATACATTTTTTTAAATACCTTCGCGAAGTAAAACTTCTGTACGTAGTACTTATTATTATTCTGTGCTAAAACTTATAAATGGTGTTGTTTTATGTCATATGTAAGTGTTACTGTCCACGTAGCGTCGCTTCATAAACGCGTGTTCGTCATTTTACGCTTGGTGTACCACTTACTTGCAGCTTACATGCAAAACGATGAAACAATGTCGACAGTAGAGATACAGCCACGCGAGCGCCACAACATTGCCCCTTTCATCTAAGCTCAATAATATAGGTACTTGTATCTTGAGTGGATTCACCACAAAATTCCAGTAGACGACGGGATCATGGAAATAGAATTACCAACCCTCAGCAATCTTGACATCGAAGCCGCGCTATTGTTGGGACGCCGAGGATGCAGCACTTGCTGAACCCGACTTCAGGCGACAGCAGGTAGTTGCTGAACTTGCTAGTATAGCCAGGGGCACTCTATGACGTCATTGTGACGTAACGTACCTTGATATACAGCTGGATGGGTCGCCGGAAGCCTTTGCTGGCGTGCTGCGGGACGCCGAGGATGCAGCACTTGCTGAACCCGACTTCAGGCGACAGCAGGTAATCGCGAAACTTGCTCGGCAGCATCTCGATCGAGTTGAAGTTCTCGTAGATTGTTTGCTGAAACAATTAAATTACAACATAACATTAAAACCTTGAAAAAGTGATTCCTCGTTCATTTGTTTCAGCCAAATCACTGCCAATACTGGACAAAGGCCTACTCCCAAGAATTTCCATAACTACTGGTCTGCATCGATGGGGCAGAAAGGTTCTGGAATGGAGGCCGCGTACCGGAAAACGCAGCGTGGGACGTCCACCTACAAGGTGGACCGACGACAACGGAAAGGTAGCAGGGAAACGCTGGACGCAGACCGCTACCAATCGATCAACATGGAAAGCATTGGGGGAGGCCTATGTTCAGCAGTGGACGTCCTATGGCTGAAATGATGATGATGATGATGACTGGTCTTGTGCCGCCCTCATCCAGGCGCTTCCCGCGACCTTCACTAAATCGTCGTAGTTTAACGAAGACCGTCCCATTCGCAAAATGGTCACACTCAGTCAAGTTAAAGCCTACCATTTTTTAAATAATAGTTCAACTTGTAGGTTGAAAATGTTAAACAACTTTCATCTGAGTGTGACTATTTTGCGAATGGAATAAAATGAACATTTTGAATTCGTGACGAAATGCGAATGGGATGATCTGCGTCAAACTCACTAGATCGTCGGTACACTGATTAACTATAAACAATAATTTAAATGTCTAAGTGAACTTTCTACTTTGTATTCAAAACAAGCGTCTATTTTACTCGGAATCGAAGCAAGGCTTAATTTATTTACAATTGCTATTGGCGATGATTTTAAATTACTACATTTTAATAAGGAAAGATGTTCTCGTCAAGTTTTTAAGTTCTTACCGTCAAGCGCTTCTTCTTCTTATAGCTGGCCCAGTTCTGAGCCTCCAACACTAGTTTCCCACCAGGGCGCAGATCCGCAAACATCCTGCGGAAGGCTCGCTTGAGGCCCGCGTCACCCCAGTTGAGGTGCAACCACTTGGTGGTCGACAGGCAGAGGATCAGGTCGAACTGGGGACTGTCGCCGGAGCCCACTGTCAAGTCTTCACGGGGCACGTAGTTGCCCTGGAATAAAGATAAAGTTTGATAAGTTTTATTTGATATTAGGAACACAATGTCTATGGGCGACGGTAATCACTTACCATCAGGTGATCCGTTTGCTCGTTTGCCTCCTATCACATAAAAAAAAAAAAAAAAAAAAAAAAAAAAAAAAAAAAAAAAAAAAAAAAAAAAAAAAAAAAAAAAAAAAAAAAAAAAAAAAAAAAAAAAAAAAAAAAAAAAAAAAAAAAAAAAAAAAAAAAAAAAAAAAAAAAAAAAAAAAAAAAAAAAAAAAAAAAAAAAAAAAAAAAAAAAAAAAAAAAAAAAAAAAAAAAAAAAAAAAAAAAAAAAAAAAAAAAAAAAAAAAAAAAAAAAAAAAAAAAAAAAAAAAAAAAAAAAAAAAAAAAAAAAAAAAAAAAAAAAAAAAAAAAAAAAAAAAAAAAAAAAAAAAAAAAAAAAAAAAAAAAAAAAAAAAAAAAAAAAAAAAAAAAAAAAAAAAAAAAAAAAAAAAAAAAAAAAAAAAAAAAAAAAAAAAAAAAAAAAAAAAAAAAAAAAAAAAAAAAAAAAAAAAAAAAAAAAAAAAAAAAAAAAAAAAAAAAAAAAAAAAAAAAAAAAAAAAAAAAAAAAAAAAAAAAAAAAAAAAAAAAAAAAAAAAAAAAAAAAAAAAAAAAAAAAAAAAAAAAAAAAAAAAAAAAAAAAAAAAAAAAAAAAAAAAAAAAAAAAAAAAAAAAAAAAAAAAAAAAAAAAAAAAAAAAAAAAAAAAAAAAAAAAAAAAAAAAAACAAATTAGAACATTTAACTAGGCTAGAGGGCTAGAAATTTTTATACACACGTCCTTTGCTGCTAGACCACACAACCGCCCGCATCTGGATGCTTCTCGTGACCTTCACCAGATCGTCGGTCCATCGAGTGGGTAAGTGGTAAGTGTGGTTAACACATAACGGGCACGTATTATAAAACTGCGGTCGAAAATAAATCAAGTTTGTGATAAGGTCAACTACAAAGATTAAAAATATAACAGCCTTAAATTCACATCGATTTCATGAGAATCTTGAGAATAATTTAACTGCAATGCCCTGGAAAAACTTAATACCAATATACAAAGTGTTTTCGTCTATGTGTGTCTCTTTTGGGTTCCACTTAACCACAAAATGGTAGCGTAATTTTAGTAAACAGAGTCGTTACCACTACCATATGAACATGCGAGCACTATTTAATATTTTTATGGGAATATAATGTAACTATAAACCATTATATGAGGCAGTAAAATAAGTACTCAGTTGTTATGTGTGTGTTTTATGTCTAGTGAAATAATTTATATTCAGATCTGTTGCTGTAGATTTTAATCTACATACATTTACAAATCAACGTCGCTAAAAGTATCAAAACAACTAAAATAACCGAATATCACATAAAAATATCCCTACATTTTACACTAACTTGCAATAAATCAAGGTGACTCTGGATCAAAACATTCGTTTTTCTCTACGAACATGAAACAATATGACAAAAATAGAAAATCGATCAACTTCTGGGAAGGTGAGTTGCTCCCATATTCTAGTCAATCCTTAATTACGTACGCAATATTGAGCGCAACCTAATTTGTGCCTTGATAAAATTGTAATAGAGAACAATTTCATGTCACGCAAAGTTACTTATTATATCTTTCAACTTATTGTATACCCTGTACAAAGAATTTTCGCCAGGAAACGATAGGAAAGCAAAGCACATTATCCTACTATAATTATGATAAATGTGAAAGTAACTTATGCAAAAAATATTACTACATTTCCCACGATAGCCGAACGGTGAAGGGGTCGGACTAGCCGACTCGAAAATAGAGGAGCACGAGTTCAAAATTCAAATCCCGCTGCCGCTTGACTATCGTGGTGAGCCCACTTGTAACACAAGCATTTTAGTTTAGTACGAGGAGTTAACGGGACTATTAGTAATTTGTACAATAAAAATTACTAATAATCTTTTAAAGTTTAAACCACCATAAGTCCACATACAAAGGTGTTTCCCCATCGTACCGCGATTCCCGAGCGCAAAGAGCGATAAGCGACCGTTACCCTATCAGCGTGATAAGCGCGACCGCAGAATTTTATCGTGATGGCTACATAGTTTATGAATATGGGTCCCCTTGTACAGTCACGGAATGAAAAGGTTCGTCAGTTTTCAAATTGATTCCTTCAACGAATCGCGAGCACATATTACCTTTTGAAACTATGTTACAGAATAATCTTGAGTTAGAGAAAATAATCCTTAACTGTTTGTCAGTAAAGTTCAAAATTATTCAGATGTTGATGTCAAAGTTGTTTGACGATTTATCTTCTCAAGAAGATGATTATGATTGATAAACTAAAACCTTCTTGTTGGTTCAACCTGCCATTATTATTTCTATTAAATAAAAAAAACTATTGTCAATTGGTCAATGTCATCATTGCATTGCACTGATGGGATAGAAAAATAAACAAGCAAAACCTTATTCGTTAGCAAACGTCATATTTATTTAAATGTTAGCAGCACTGTTTCTTGCACTGTTATGTTGGCAGGTTTGACTCTTACAGTACCAGCAAGCGAAAACCGACACTAAGGTGACGAACCTTTTCATTCCGCGACTGTACATTTCATGCCATTAAATAGGAAGCATGAGTGCTACAGGTATAAAATATTTTACTATAGACATCTTAATTGACTTCTATAATCTTTTTATCTGTTCAATAAACTGATGACCACCTAGCCTTTGGATTAGTGTACCGGTCTACAACAATAACACTAGGGTTCGAATATTGATGAGATGTGATGAGCATAGTCTATGGCAGTTCGTAAGACTGGCATCAGCTGCAATTTATTTTTTTAAATACACACGATAGAAGTGTCATGAGTACCAGCATTTGCTGGTGATGTGACACGGAAATCGTCGAACTATCGTTGCCTAAACTATACTAACAAACCGATCGAGCTAACTGCGCACCACCGTGGAATGCGACTCTCCCTCCCAATAGGCTAGTAGCCTAAAAAAAAATTTTTTAGTCCGTAATGTTTAATATCAAAAAATATTGGACACATATATTTTTATTTGTCAATCTAACAAATAATTACATAGTTATGGTGCGTTGAAGTTGCGCACGACGTCACAACGTGCGGCATTTTTAAGCAAGCGTTGACGTCACGGGCCTCTTCTTATGAACTTTGGGGCGCTTTATCTCTTTAAATTTTCATTAGTTTGAAAAAGTGAAAAATGGTATCCTTCCGTTTGGCCAAATTACTTTTCGAAGAATTTTATGTAAAACAAAGAGATTGCAGAAAATAGTATGGATGCGAAAGTAGGTTTTGCAGAAAATAGTAGGTTAGGTTAGGTTAGAACAGTGACCCTTAACGCGCGAAGGCGAGCGAAGCGTGCCGCGGCAGCGGCCGCCGAGCGCTAGAATCACCTCTATTGTTAATTAATCATTTAGTTTCGATAAAAATAATGAAATATGAAAATAAATTTAGAACAAATTTTATATTAACTAATTTGTATTCCATTCTATGCACCAATGAAATTATTTTGTTAATAGTTTATCGTGAAATATTTTTGCCAAATGAAACATTTGGCAAATCATACTTTGCCAAACAATAATTTGCTAAACAATAATATGCCAAAAAAGACATTTGCGAATTAAAAGTTTGCAATAAGTTGTTTTGCCAAATGAGAATTTGCCAAATGAAAATTTGCGAAACGTTGTTTGCCATGTGATAATCTGGGAAACGTTTTTTGGCCAAACATTAGTAATCCCTAACACGTGTAGAGTATTTTTTGATAAGTTAAATGACGGACTAATTAAAACTCTTGCTTTTTGACCCAGGCAACATCCCCATTACCCGCAAACCTCAACGCGTTCGCTCCGTCTCTGTTCCAGAGAATCGATGTCACGTCACAGCCACCAGGTGCGCAGTTAACTCGATTGAGTAATATTTGGGAAACATTTATTATTAGCAACATACCTGTTTAAAAGTAACGTTGTACGGGAATGTAGGGGGCGGCAGTAGTGTTGCCGGGTCGCAGAGAGGCCCGTACAACATCGACATCGACATGGGGAAGAAGCACTGCCCCTGCTCCTGCCTATGCATCGACTTTCTGTTCTTCCTTGGCCGCCTGAGTTTCCTCCCAGGGATCTTCTTGACGTCATCCGCCTTCTTCGGAGGACACTCCTCGCAATTGCCCTCCTTGCATTT
Source organism: Ostrinia furnacalis (assembly GCF_004193835.3). Classification (NCBI taxonomy): domain Eukaryota; kingdom Metazoa; phylum Arthropoda; class Insecta; order Lepidoptera; family Crambidae; genus Ostrinia; species Ostrinia furnacalis. The sequence continues at coordinate 39,616 of NW_021134116.1, read as the reverse complement.
ATCACAATCAGCCTTCTTCTCTTGATCTTCCGGCTTCTTCTCTTCTATCTTTGGTACTTCGGGCACGGGCACGAAGGTCTGCAAATGTCTTCTGGCCCTCCCTGAAAGAATTAAAGGACATTTTTTAATCATTAACGTTATCCAGTTTGTAATGTACCTATTTTGGGAGACCATTTTTTACTTGAAGAAATCTGCTGAGTTACGAAGTCTGGAAGACTTTTGGTTGCCTAGCGACTCTTTGGACCACATTATTAATTGGTAATAATTAATGGTGTTATTTCATAATTTCCACAAATATTGCTTTTAACTTTGCAATGCTTGTGACTGCGAAATAGCCCAGACTTTATGAGACATAAATGCACATGAGTTGCATATTTTTAAAATCCATACTTCTTAAAAAATACAATAACAATAACATAACTTCAAAAGTAAATATTGATTAACGATTAGAAGCCTTAAATAGAGTGACGTAAGGATTTTTTTGCATAACATGACTCAATCGTAAGTGACCTTGAAACTCAAGTCGGTATTGTTGTTATTGTGCGATGCCATCACGCACCTCCTTTTATGATCAAACCGATCTTAATAATACGCAACGAGGGCATTCGTGTTTTATGCAGATCTATCGGTATTGTGTCAAGAAAAGTACAGCAACCGCACGAACAATCGCTCTTATTGCAATCACATTAGACACCATGATACCTATAGCTATGCCGTAGTATGTATTACCTATTGTAATCGTGGTACATTGTTGCAAAAATACGGTACAAAATAATTAAAAAAACATTCAGTATTAAGAATACTCGTGCAAATAAATACGACCCGATATCTTTTTATTATTCGGACAAGTTATCTCTCGTCCATCAAGGGTTAACCTTGTGACCCCTCATAAAAAACAGCCAGTATTAAAAATAAATTAAAAAATACATAATGTAAACAAATGGTCCGATAATAATATCGCTTAGTTGAAGGGTTGACTTGGATCTTGTTGATGCACACTCGGACCTTGATCCAGGTGCGACGTGAAACTGGTTTTCGCGCGCAATTTTTCAATAAACATTTCTCCTGCTTAGATCGATGTCAAAATTTATGTACATCACAGCAAATGGTGACCTTATCCCTAATTTTCTAGAGAAGAAAGAGCGGCTTTTGAAGTGCAAATGTAACTCATTGTGCCATTGAATAAGCCAAATAACACAAACACGAATGTCAAACTTTATTAAATGTCCCGCCTCAATTGAGGTCTGCTTCGTTAGTTCATCCAAAGGAAACATGTCGTCTCTCCATGATTATCGGTAGACATTATCCCTACATATAAGAAATAAAATAATGTAATAGATAAACTCTATGGGTGTGAAACGTGGAAGGTCACCAAGGTTATCTCGCACCAGCTGCAGGTCTTCATCAACCGCTGCCTTCGCCGAATTCTCGGCATATACTGACCCGAGAAAATCTCCAACGTCGAGCTATTGGAACGCTGCCACGAAATTCCGATCGACCAGCAGATCAAGCGCCGCAAGTGGAACTGGATTGGCCACACTCTCCGAAGGGACCCCGATCACATCCCTAAGCAGGCTCTGGATTGGAATCCCCAAGGAAAACGCAATCTTGGTCGACAAAAACAAGAAACTAGTATCACTTACATGCGCGTATACAGAGGGGGGGCCGGGACCCGGGTGGCCCGTGATCACCCTAGAATCATCTGGTGCCCACCCCAGGATGTTGGGCTACCGATGCGAAGATGATAGTTGATAGTACTCACTCAATGAGCTGGCTATGATACCAATCGTATTATGGTTAGTCAAGGGGCCAAGTGATTCCCCCTTGAAAAATAACCCCAAGTGAGCTGCCACAATAGCGGATTGCAAGCGCGTGACGCGTGATAAGACGCGGCGTGTTCGCTGCGTCGCCGCACCGCTTTGAAAACACTTGCAATCCCAAGGTTCTAAGGTAGATACGCCAAAGGCCCTAAGGTAGATGTAAAGTAAGTATTATTATTATTATTGGTTTTTGGGCCTTCATTTGCGCCAGCTCGACCAGGTTTGATCTATTGTGGCAGCCCTTGTCTTTAGAGTTCACTGCTTAGTCCCGTTGAGTCTATAAATTTCCAGATTCTTTGGAGCGTGATATCTGCTATCTCATCCGGGTGCATGATGTGTGCCCGAGATGGATACTTCTTTTGCTCATAAGTGGGCCGCATGAGCAAAGAACATGCATGGCCGTTTCTTCTTCTGTATGGGAGAATCTGCACAGAGTAAAGTAGAAGGCCAATAATCACTTACCAATAAGTGCCGGGTCAATATCTATGCCGACGACGGAGCGGGCGCCCAGATTGCGGGCCACGGCGATCGTGACGTGGCCCACGTTGCAGCCGATATCCAGCACATCCTTATTCTGGAACAGGTGGCGGTGCATCTCGAATACTTGCAGGCGTACGTCCATCATCGCGTTGAGATTGCGGTAACCGTAATACCTGGAAGTAAGGAGAAAGTGATTTAGTTAACACAGCAGTTAATTAGTTTATTTGTTTCAGCCAAATGACAACCACTGCTGGACAATGGAATCCCACAAGGATTTCCACAACGACTGGTCCTGCGCTGCCCGCATACGGGTACTTCCCGCTACTGTCACCAGATCATCAGTGCACCTAGTCGGAAACCTGCCCACACTACATCTTACGGCCCGTGGTCGCCACTCAAGAACTCATACAGCAGTTATGTATTCATGAACAATAAGCCTAAGCGCAGACCATCGATTTTTCGTCGGCCGATAGTTTAGTCGGGCAGTTAATCAGTATGGGCATGTATGGAAGTGCGCACATTACGCCGATTTGATTTGGCCGATTCTTCATACAATTTAAAATCGGGCACAACTATCGGCCAACTAAAAATCGATGGTCTGCGCCTAGTCTAAGGTAAAAAGAAGAAGCAAAAGCTACTTAAAGATAACACAGCCTGTACTTTGATTCCTAGGGACAGACACAGTCATCAAAAACAGTTGAATATACTCCTTACTTCATCAAACAATTAGCTTTTAATTGCATTTGAGGTCTGCCTGAGGTCAGAATGATTTTACAAAAGTGGGAGAAATGGCTTTATGTAAATGCTAGTTCTGAAATATTATTATAGTATTTCAACTTAGCCATGTGTAATGTAAAATATTATAATTATAAAAAGAAATATTTCTGAAGTGAATATTGTGAATGAATGTAATGTGTCAACTTTCCTTCCATCATGTTCACAGCACACATACATGATACTGGTAATTGGTATCTCTTAGTTTTATTTAGTTTAGTACCGTAAGTAAACCTCTAAGAATAAAGTACCATCCAAAATAAGTAGGCCAATTTTCAAGCTTCAATAAGTAAATAAATGGAATAATTCAGACATTTTTAAGGCAACATACTTCCAATAGATAAATTTTATAAGAATCAAATTCATGTTAACACAGATCAATAATTGTTTTAATAGAACAGATAACAATAAACAGATAATTGCTCCCAATCACATAAATCACACTGATTTCATGCAAGTAAAAACAAGAGCATTATTTGATTGAATTATTACTACAGCAAATACTTTATAATTTTAAATCATTAATGAACCTTATTTACAAAAAACAGGATTCCAGTTAATCCTGTTGTTAATAAATCATCATTTAATAAACTGAACTGCCTCTATGGAAGTAACTTAATTAAACAAATTACACCAAATTCGCATTTGACTGCTAAGCAACACGGAATAATTAATTTATATCAGACCGCAGCCAGTGGACTGTGACCACGACCAGACATACTTCACTTGAATATCATGCCACAAAAGATAATTGCATAATTACTCACCTATCATAATTTCCATACTGATATTTGGAATTTTTTGGATTAAACGTAGGTAACTTTTGTTCGCCCTCTGTTTGAGTCTTGAGCTTGGTCCGTGGAGAAGTGGGGCGCTCCGCCGCTACCACGCGGGGCTGCGGACGCGCTCTCTTCCAAGATCCTGGCTGAGGCACCACTGGACTAACAATTTTATCCAGTGAATCCATCCGACGCAACTTCTTACCCTCTTTTCCTTTTTGTGATGAGTTGTCACTGTCACTACAAGATCGTTTTCGTGACTTAGACGAAGAAGGCTCCGGCGGTGGAGGCTCCTTGATGCCCTCATCTTTCACCGCAACAACCTCTTTGGTCGGCAATTCTGTGTTATCTGTGGTGCGGCGTCGCAGTTTCGGCTTCTTGCGAGGCTTACGCTGCTGCATCTCCAAACGCTTTTCATACTCATCATTGTCTACAGGCTCCATCAAATTCAGAGGATCCCTAATATTGGGGGGTATTATCACTTCAATTTTTGCCTTGTGACGAGGAGGAGTGGGCAATGGAGACGATTCTGGAGTAACGGCATTCATTGCTCTGTTGATGTCTTCATCCTGAAGACTATTCAAGTTCAAAGGATCTGAGATATTACCTCCAAGGAGAAACTTTGTTGGTGGAATAAACACGTCTTTGCGCGGTCTTTTGTGAGGAAGAAAGAATTTAGAAATAGTAGGGAAGCTTTGTGCACGCTTTCTGCCTTGTTTGAACTTCGTGGCTGTGTAGTGCACCCTTCGTATGGTACTTCTATCTGTATTGTCTTTCTTACCGTGCCCATGTCGAAACTTCTTTTTTGATTTTTTACTACCTCCTACGTTAACTGTTTCGTCCTTGGAAGTGCTCGTTTCCGAAACAGATTGACCAGACACGTTCACCAGCGATGCGTTGGTATCCGTCGATATGGTTGCATCGTTCTCCGAAATTTCACCGCAAACTTCATTTACTACAGTGTTTACTTCACTATTGGGTTCACTAACACGCACATTTTCTTCTGAACTACCCATTGCGAAATGTATAGTTGTCGATAACTAAGCACATCATAAAACTATAGCATTTCAAATATTAAATTTACCGCCACTCTGGTTCTTGCAAAATTTACAAGGACATCCGTCAATGGTGATAAACAGGTTAGCAAATCTGTTTATTATGGTAAGAAATGCATTAAAACGCGTTCTATTACTTAAATACGATCGTTCTCTACAAGATGAAGAAAATTTTCAAGTTAAAACTTAGATCTAATTAGAAAATATTGCACTTTTCCAAATTATTCACTGCACCACACGAGTACCCGAGAAAATGGCAATTTGATTAAACATTGAAGTACGTTCTCTAACGCTCTGAGAAGTGAAAGCTGGTACGTTTTCTAATTTACTATTGGCGGATTTTATCCACATAGTCGACCAATAACCAATGAAAAAAGCTTTCCGATCTGACACATTTAGGTGGGTGTGGTTAAAAATGACAAAGAGAACACATTGTTTCAATGTTACCAGGAGTAAAAAATTATAAATATATTTATTGTAATAATAGAACGCTTATATCCGCGACAATACTTATAATTACTAAAATAATTATTTTATCTATAAAAAAAAACGTATTAATATTTCTAATTAAATAACCAATTTTTTACCATCTGCAATACTAATTTATGACTTTTTCTTTCAATAAATAAAGTACAAAAGTGCAATATGTTCTAATTCTGTCAAACGAGTTAATAAAAATATTATTCTACATTCTTTGACTACACTAAACACTTACTTCTAAACGTTATAAAAAGACTGCTTTATTTTATTACAAATCATACTTATAGCCAAAGCATTATTTTTTTTATTTTTTAGTGACATCACCAATCTCAGGCGTCATTTTTGAATTTTGAATGGAAAGCCGTTTTTCAGTTTGACAAACAAAATAGATGTTTGTTTGAAAAGGCGGACAATTTTTTAATTTTATAAGTTAGTATCTAGTTATTTATGTAATTAAAATAATTTACTTTATAGATAATATTAAAAGTCGTTACATTACATTCAATTCCAGACTCCAAAAGTGCATTGTGTTGTGAATTATGTGTGATGATGGAAGTTGTGGCAGTTTGCTCGATTTTAATATCACGCAGTTTGATTTCGAAGTTGTCTTCTAATAATAAATCACTGAGATCCTTAAATTTATTAAATAAAATGTTCATAAGAAAGTTATTAAAATTTCTGTGATTGTTTTTCAGAAGCACTACAGGTGCGTTCACAAGTGAGGAATAACACAGCAAAGGTAATTTTTTTTAAATATTTTACACTATGTTTAGTCATTTTAATATGCGTTAGTACCCTTAGGCTCGTAGACCATACATTTATAATCTAATGTTTTTCACAGAATATGTCAAGAATTCCTAAATTGCCAACCACTGCTACTAAAGAGAACAGACCTGGAGGGCTGTTGAACAGGCCTGGGGGGCTGTTAAACAGCCGACCAATTTCCAGGACTATAGCCAATGGTCTGAGTGATGCCGATAAAAAGAATTTATTAATAAACCATACCAGACCTCTTCGTAATGGGCCCACCACTACAGCACCTGCACCGCGCCTAAAAAGAGCAGCAACAGCTCCATCGTCAACTACATTGCCTGGAAAAATCACAAAAGTTGAGAAGAAGCCACCAACTGTTGCTCCCAAGATCCCACCATATGACTACAAAGCTAGATTTGCTGACTTGTTGGAAAAGCATAAAGCTATCAAGACAGAATTTAATGACCTCAAAGATAAACATATTGAAGTATCAGATGACTATGAGAAAGTCAAGGAGACTGCTCAGTCATCGGCTAGTGAAAGAGATATCCTTAAAGAGAAGCTACTCAGTTCTCTTAACGACTTAAGAGAAAAGACATCAGAATTTGAAAGAATGAAAGTTGACTTTGAAATTCAAAAGCATGAGAATGAAGATTTGCATCGCAAAACCAAACTCTTGGAAGAAATCACACAGAATTTAAAGAAAAAGTCAGCAGAGTTGGACCAAGTGCAATCTGACTTCAATGACCTTACAAGACGCCACACAAGCCTCAAAGAGGAAACAGAGGCATTAAGGGTTCTCACGGAACACCTTAAAAAAGTATCCATTGAATTTGACAAACTAAAACTTGACTATAAAGATGCACAAGAAATGATTGTGAAATACAAAACTGAGGCTGAAGCATTGCAGAACATTTTAGCATCTATGTATAAGGAACAACGTGACTTGAGAAATACAATTCAAGATTTGAAAGGCAATATCAGAGTATACTGCAGAGTCAGGCCACCACTGGAATCTGAAGCTACAAAACCACTGTTTAATCTCAATGTCCTTGACGCCTGTTCTATTGAAGTTGAGAAAGTTGAATTGAACTTCAGCTCTGCAAGAAAAGGGAAGTCACAGCATGGGTTTACATTTGATGGAATTTTCACACCACATGCATCTCAGGAAGATGTGTTTGCTGAAGTTTCACCTATGGTCCAGTCTGCACTGGATGGTTACAATGTGTGTATTTTTGCATATGGTCAGACAGGCTCTGGGAAGACCTACACCATGGAAGGTGGCTGTGGTGTTGAACAGTATGGCATCATACCTAGAGCATTTAACATGATCTTCACAAGCATGGAAGATTTAAAACGAATGGGATGGGAGCTGACCATTAGAGCCTCCTTCTTGGAGATATACAATGAAATTATTTATGACTTGCTTAATAGTAGCAAGGATCAAGAGGCTCATGATATTAAGATGGTCAATTCCAAAGGTACTGACATTTATGTATCAAATTTGAAAGAAGAAGAAGTGAAGAGCTCACATGATTTTATCAAATTGATGATATTTGCCCAACGTAATAGACAAACAGCAGCCACACTGAACAACGAGAGGAGTTCTAGGTCACATTCCGTTGCCCAAATCAAGATATCGGCAATAAATGAAAAACGCAAAGAAAAGTTTACAAGTAATTTAAATCTGGTTGACTTGGCTGGTTCAGAGAGTGGTAAAACAACACAGAGAATGGATGAAACTAAACACATCAACAGGTCACTGTCAGAGCTCTCGAAAGTTATTTTGTCACTGCAAACCAACCAATCACATATCCCTTACAGAAACTCTAAACTGACGCATCTCTTGATGCCAAGTTTAGGCGGCAACTCCAAAACGCTCATGTTGGTCAATATCAACCAATTCGATGAATGCTTTAGTGAGACTCTTAACTCTTTGAGGTTTGCAACTAAAGTAAACAACTGCAGAACTGTCAAGGCGAAAAAGAACTTAACTATGGTTGATACAACGTCATAACTTAATTTAACTTTTGTTAATCTATTGATAATTTTGTTTATTGATATGAAAGTGATTTTATTTTGATCAGTGACAAAGTAATGAATGTGTCTGTGTCTGTCCCTTCAGTATACTTACTAATTAATTCAATCTGCACCATTTGGTGTATTTAGTTTGCTATGTAGTATGTAACAATCATAGGTGGAACTTAATTTTAAAAGATACTGTTAATTATAAAGATTTTTAATTTTTTCTATGACATTGATTATGTAATTTAGTCCTTATTCTATTATTTTGAATACTTATAATGTTGTGTGTAATCAACCCTTAGTTAAAACCTTATTAATAAATTAATGTAAGAAATATGGTGTTTTTTTCTTCAAAATAGGTACATAATTTTACTAATCCCATATCTAATGTAGCACATTGTTTCTATTTAAACTACATATTGCTTGCTCATTTTTGACTTACTGCTGTAATTATTGCTGTTATTTGATATTATGTAGAAACATAATATCAAAATCAATGAAAATAGTTATTATGGACTACTATATTTATTAGTCCGTGTGTTATACTATACTACACATACTCACCAACACATATAGCAGAGGAAAGGGTCCTTTGGATCGATTGCAGGATTTCTTTTTACCCGACTGCGCCCGAGGGAGGGGGTTGTTATTTCCTACTATCTTATTTGATCTAAAAACATAAGTATTCAAGAATCAAGTCTATTTTTAACTAATAAATAAACATTCTTTGGACATACTGACCACTGCGTCTCTAATAGTCCAAACTATGACTACTATGAGTAGGTACTTAACAACGGATAAAAATTATAAACATAACAGATACTTTTTGTTGTAAATAATTCTTCTAGATAGAAAACATCCACACCAATTTATTCAAAGAGATATTTTCATGCACACAAACGCTTGTACAGTACCTACTGTGCGGGAATCGAACCCGAGACCTCGGCGTAGTAGTCCGATATCAACCACTACTACGCAAACGGCCAACAAACTGGTTTCCATCTTAACCATTTTTTCTGCTAATTTCTACTGTTAGAGGCCTTTATTCTATTCTATTTAACTATGATTTTAAGTAGTTATGATTTTCTACATACTTATTTGAATAGAAAATCGTAAATGTTTTCGAAAGAAAAAAAAAACCTTCATTAAGTAAATAAAGAATAGTTTCCTGCTAAAATATTTATAGCAAATACATTTTTCTGAGAGTTTCATAAAGTGAAGCTTCATTATTTAACCAAAGTTAACAAGCATACCTATTTACTTAACGTTAGTGTCCACGAACCTAAGTTACAATAATACATGATTAAGCTTCTGTAAGTACATAGCCTAGGTACATCAGATCAAAATTAACTTATTAATTTACAAGATTTTACAAATTATGTTTTCCGTTGAAAGCTACATGATTTTTGTGTACCTATGCTCCTGCGAAGTCCTGAATTGTATACCTACCTAAGTTACTAATATTGTGACGCATCAGTTAGATTCAACGGCAGTCAAACACGTTTTATTAGGCCAATATTATGTTACAAAACATTAATTATATTCACCCAAGGCTTTTTCAGGTTGTTGTAAGTACCTACTTAATGTGAATTCGAGGACACGAGGACTCTCCATGCCTTGGCTGTGCTGCACAACCTACTTATGCTTATTTTGAAGAAAGCAAAGCGTTAAACAGAATAAAAACGTACTTACCTGCCTTCGTCATTGACAGGAAGACAGAAATTCAAAGATAAGGATATACTTAGTTAGTCACTTATCGTTACCTAATCCACCAAAGCAGGGTATCATAATAACTTGTCGATATCCCGGAGGTTGAGATACTTGCATCTACTTATTCTTACCAACAATCCAGAGTCAAATAAGTAGTCGTTCCAAAAATCACTTAAAAGTTTTTATGTATGTTAGTAGGTAGGCCCTTTCTAATCTAAGTATATTATTTTAGTTAAATTTTATTGTTCAACTTAATTATTATATTATTTATAAAGTTCTTTATCGGTAAATTTAAGTGAAAAAATCTCGAACCCACTGAAATGAAGTCAGTCAATTTGTATTCTTAGATTTTTATAAATTGAAATGCCTAAAGCAAAATCTAAAATAAGTAGGTAGGTATACCATTGGCTCTATTTTAAAATATTGTAAGAAGAAGAAGACTTGTTTTCTGAAGAAATGTACAAGTAAGTAATCTACGTAAGCACTTCTAACATGTTTTTGTTGGCAAAAAATGTCATTGTTCTCAAGAACTATGTTTACTCGCCTACTGTTCATATTGATTCATGACAGGTAGGTATGCCTACGTGAGTCGGAAACCAGAAACCCACTACGTTTTGGAGGCTTGTCAAGTTCGTAATCTCATACTAATGTAATAACATGTAGGCAATTTTTGTAGAGTTAAAGTGAACTAGACTGCCTTTTTTAAAATTAAAAATATGCCCGCCAGGGAATCGAACCCAGGTCTTCTGATTGTGAATGCAATTTTCTATGCATTGTGTCTGGTCTGGTATCTGTAGAAATGTACTGAGAATACAATGGACAGGTTAGTCTAAGTACCTAGGTACTGTTGTAAAGTACCTACGCGTACGCGTACTTACTGTAATTAGAGTTACAGTCCATTTTTACGTCACCCATTTCTCACTTAGGATCTTCTACTAGTTACAGGATGAAGATATTAAGTATTTATATCAAAAATATCTTTTTGGAAATAATAATCATAAATTGATTCCAGTAATTATTAGGCACATGACTCCCTACTTAGATCAAGAATCGAAAGATTGACCTGGTATCATTGACTTGTGGCTTCTAACTCATCGATTTGTGATTTCAACAGCACGTCAAGAATAGTTTGATGTGATGTGATGTTGTCTGTACTTGTGTTATTTCTTGTGTAATTTTAGGGAAATGAAACTGCCAAAGTAATACAAAATCAAGACATTTTATTAAACATTAAAGACTAGATCAATATATTAGGCGATTAATCGCATTCTCTTTCATATTCACAAAATAATCACAAATACAAATTTTGTGAACAACTCCGTGCGTCGAGACGGGCGCATGGGGCGCGCGAGTGCGCGGCGGCGGCGGCGGCGCCGGGGGCGGGTCCATTGTCATCCCGCTGGCTGTTCAACGCGACACGTCGGGCTCGGCTGCTTCACTGCCTTCAGAAGGCAGCCTAGCAGTTTCCAACGTCTGAATCAGTCTGTCTAAACCGTACAGGAAACCTTCCTCGTGATTGCCCTGCTGCCAGGTCGAACGGTGGTTCACCTGCGTGCCTTCAGGCACGCGTCGCGTCTTAGCGAAATCAATCAGCCAAGCTCCGACGCGTTCGTCGTCGTAAATGATAAAGATACTGCTCCCGACGATTTCATGGGTCTTGAAGAAATCCGAGCGCTCGAAAAGGTCTCGTATTTCGCGCAGACGGGTGGTGATGGCGCGACGGGCGCGCTCATCTTTTCCTAGGAAGCGGGCCACGGTCGCCGCGAGCTGCTGCGGCTCCCGGACGTTCTGCAAGTCCGTCAGCGGCGGCTCCCCTGGCAGCTTGACGGCTTCGATGCGGAAGCCCTGCTCGGCGGACGAGGAGCGCTGTTCGCGGAACTGCATGTATCTCAGTTTGGTGACAGCGCGGGCGGCGTGCTCGGCCTCGGTGGGGGCGTTGGGGTCTAGGCGCACCATTTTCTCGTAGAGGTCGGTGCGGGCGCGAGCGTTGCTGACTTCGTCCTCGAGGAAGGTGCGGGTTCCCATCTTGATGTCCATGACGTGGGGGTCACGGAAGCCGTGGAGCAAGTCTTGTAGTTCGATGAAGCGTTCTCCACCGTACTCGAGTTCACGGTAGTATTTGGGGATGGCCGAGCGCATGTGGGGGCAGGCGGCGAGGGCCTCGTAGGTGTCGCGCTCGGGGCTGTGCGCGGGGTGGTCGCCGGCGGCGCGGCGCTTCCACACCGTGCCCGGGCCGGCGGGCGCCAGGGAGCCGGGGTGGCCCGACAGTTGAAACCACTCCGAGGAGCGGGACTTCAACAGCGCATCCGAAGCGGGAGCTGATAACTCCAATGCATTCTGTAACAATAGGAAAAAATATTTAGTGAAGGTCCAGTGGTTAAGGAGACCCTTGGTGATGACGATAGAAAGGAAAATGCGCATTGTTGTTGTAACTAATTGAATTGCGGAAACAATGATCAATGTGCGTAGGTTCTCTAATTACCACAGTAATGTATAAATTTATTTGGTTGTTGCAACTAATGCGATTAGAAGGTAGATTACGTAATCAGCTTTACATAATTAACTTATTGTTTTTAATTAAATTTATTATTAATGTTTGTATATTGAGAAAGTCCATTAAAAATTAGAAAACATAATTATCCAAGATACTTACAATAGCTAGGAACTTGAGGAGGTCTGAGGGCTGTGCATTGGGCGCAGTGGTGGCAGGGGCGGGCGCCGGCTCGGCCTGGGCGCCGGAGCGGCGCCAGCGCTTGAAGAGCAGCGCGCCCTCATCCTTGCGCCAGCGGTCATCCTCTTTGCCAGGCACAGCGACCTGAGGACAACGAAAATCACAAGTTGAAAACACCACGTCAATACCACAATACACTGCGTGCATAAAATATCACTTTGTTTTGTAACACCACACATTGCGATAACGTACCGCTAAAATTTTATTGGCTGCGTAAAGTAGCCCGCCAGGGCCGAGGCGGCTCAGCACCGACTGGCGGGAGACACTGTTCATTTTGCTGGTGACGGTCATGGTGCGAGTGCTTGCGACGAATGCGCGGACACAAATGAGCTAGTAACGATAACGATTGCTGGGAACAAGCGAGGCCGTGTGTTCACGACTGCTGGTAGCCTGCGAGTGGTGGCGGTGGGAGGGCCGGCCGCGTTTTATAGAGACCTCGCCGCGAGTGACGTCGGCCCCGGCCCGCGCCTCAGCTCTGTCCCCTACAATGAATTTTCCTAGCGCCAGTTTTTCACGAAGATGGGCCGATATCCATTGATCGGTTAGGTATCGTGAAAGCAGCACGTTACTTTCGCCTTTAGTTAGCGCCGGCCGGGTCACTTTTTTGGTTTTATCGATAAAAGGTTTTCTATTTTCGAGTGGACAATAGAAATCATTGGTCAGACAGATTTCGTACATTTGCTTGCTACAGTAAATTTTTAAACATTTTTAATTTCATTTTATCTAATACCGGTGTTTCTTTACGCAGTTAAATTGTCATACATATGTGTTTTAATGCACTTTTTGTACAAATTCCACGAGGCAAACAATGTAGAGTTTTATTGGTGATCCATATTACCTACCTGCGACCGGTTGTACTTTTGCTATCCAGATTTTTTAAATTATTGAGGTAGGTGCATGTTAGAGGATAATAGTTTGGTTGAAATGGTGCCTATTGTAACTAATTAATTTGTAGGGGTACAATATTTAAGTTTATAGTTTTAAGCTTATCAGATAACATTATAAACTGCTAATAAAGCCTTACATGTCTGATAGTAATAAAATATAATCTTATATCATTTACCTTAGTGTTGGAGTTATATTTTATTATGTACTTATTTATTATTGAAATCTGAACACTGAATATAACTTTTAAATAAATACTTCTGAAACTTCCCGAAAATTTTGACATTACGAATTAATAAGGCCTGCATAGGATTAATATTTACCTGCATAGGATAAATACTCAAGCACAATGGACTTAAAAGCAAATAGGTAGATAGATCTACTATACTCCATTATAATGTACATTATTTTCTATTACAAAAGTATCGTCATATTATGATTCTTATCACATTTTTTTATTAGTTTATACTTAGTGGAACTTTTAGTTTATTTGTTGAACATTGACCGTTCCCATCAAAATAGAGCAAATATTTATTTTAGCCATAATAATACGCAGCTCTACCAATTGACGTCCCGGGTCGTAAAATAATGCGTCAATTAAATCACAACAAGATAACATAAACATTAAAATCAATTATTTGACCTAAAGCGCACTGCATAATGCGTGACGTGTTATTTCCAAAAGATACGAAAAAGCAAATGCGTGACGTAGAGTCGTTTGTCCTTAGAGCGCGTGACGCAAAGGGAAGGCGCTCGCTGCGGTCTCTGGCCAAAACCGTGACGCGTAATGCGCGGGCGCAGCCTGGAAGCGCTCACGCTTGGCTGCCGTGACGTCACAAAACGCTAGTACGTCCATTGTAACCATAAGATAATTCGAGTAATTAACGTCACTAATTAAGGCTCAGTGAATAACACGATCGTAATTATATAATTCGAAACGCTACTTATTGGTTTTGCGTTGAAAGTTGGCAGCTTGTTGATATATTTTTAAACGAATGCCTATTATGGTAGTTTGTGATTTTAACAATTACGAGTCGATCTTGTACCATGAGGGTTTCGAACCCTTCATCCTTCTCCTTCTATTTATTTGTTTCATTGGTTTTGAAGTGCGATTCAAAAAAATTTTTTAAATATAAAATTTAAGACAGGCAAAAGTGTCACATTAAAGCAAATTATCAATTTTCGGATTTATTTTTGTGCTGTTAGACCTTGCTTCTAGCCAAATTCGATAATTCTAGGTCAGCGGGAAGTAAGATAGTTTTTGATTTAGTATTGCGATTGTCTAAATATAAACGTAAACTTGAGAAAACCTATTAACTTGATATTCCTTGCTATCTTGATAAAAATATCTTGTCAGAGGGATTACTTTTCTCTTTTAATCCTTCAAGCTCCGCGAATCTAGACACAATAGATAATCAATTGTTATGATATTAATTAATGCCGTCTGAAGAAATATCCGTCTGGGACTCAATCGGTAACCTAGGTAGTAGGTTACCTACCTATTTTCTTTTTTACTGATCCGAAAATACATTTTAGTAGAATACATGGACCTTTGTTTTTCGAAAGAATTAACTAATTAAATATTTTACTAAAAATAACTATTATGTCATGCATGTATAAAGTTGCACCAGATCATGTTCATTTAAATTAAAGTTAAATAGTTATATGTATAAATACATTACAAGAATAATATTCTAAGAATTCAATTAAAATGTTGAAAAGAATGGGTAGAGTTAAACATTTAAAGCTATCTGTTCAATTTCACTCACGCCTAAATATTTAATGTAACATCTGTTTTCGGTTAAGTGGTGGTTTAAAATAAACAAAATGCTCTTATTTATTATACTTCTACCAATGCTATTAATTGAAGTTACCATAGGTACGGTTGTGTTTTTCAACGCGTCCTAAGTGGGGTGTAAGATAAATAGCTGATGTATAAATCACCTCGTTTTATTTATTACTAAATAGCTTTTACAAAAAAAATCGTCTACGTAGAGTTCTTTAAACGTTACCTAAATGTGCTATTCTGGTATACAAGCTACGTAAAGCTTCATAAAAATTAATCTAATAGTTTTTGCGAAAGTTTAACCGGATTAAATACGAGTTTCTATTTTTAATTAGATCGAAAGAGACCCTTAATGAATAAATAAATTGTGTTTGAATTTCATCATGCTGCAATCGAATCCAGAGGCGACTACAATTCGCGAAGTCCTAATGTAATACCTTAGTACTTCAAGAGCCTACTAGCTGCGACAAACTATTCCTAAATAAGAAAAGAATAGGTAAGATTCTTCCTAGAGATATGTCACGTTGTGTAAGAACCAAAAATAATCGTAAATACAAACGGTACATTTATGTAAAGTCTTGACTAATCCAGATAAGTGATAAAAAAACATGTTTATCACGGTCGCCAGGTTTTTTCCCGATTTTTCTTTTGTATTAAGTATTTCCAATTGTGTAAAACCAGTCACTTGTAGGCAATGAATATTTCATCTCAAATACATTACATCACATTGCATTTTAAGTACATGATTGACATATCGAGAGGCTCCTTTTCGATGGGTTTCATAAATACGACAGTAAAATGTTTACGACTTCTCAACACTTCGCTTTCAAGACATAATGTAATGTCCTGTTATCGTTTAGGTACACACGAGAACATAAAGACTGGAATGTAGTTAAATTTCAAGTTATTTCTTCAAATAAAGTTTTATGGGAAGAGTGTTCCATAACATTTCTTTATGAGAAAGTCTTGTGTATCTCTACATTAGGGTACGGATCCTATGTTACGATGCTCAAGATAAATCCGAATCTAGGAACCTAGTGTACCTATATTTTTGTGTAAAGATACTCAACATTGTTCAGAATACAGACTGTAGTATTAAAGAGTCGATAACTAAAAATGTAGAGTCGATCCGTGCACTGGATCTTCTGTTAAAAACAATATCGCAACGAAGCCAATATCAAGGCTATTTATTTATAAAAAGACACTATTTAATTATAAGTCACGTCCGTCGAAACAGATTCAAAACGATCGTCTTTTATCAATACTTATTGTTTATTGTCACGTGAGTTTTCTATCGCGTTTTGTTTTCAATTCCTTAAAAAGGTTTTTGCAAAACATCCAACAGATATTATGTAAAATATTCGCGAAAATTCGAAACATGTTTTGAAAATGTTACAAGGGGCAAGTCAATAGTAAGCAGGTAACGATAAAATGCATTTACCTAGTTAATATTAATACCTGAGTACAAGCACGTACCTACTTTGACCGAAATCATACTTTGATGTATCAGGGTTAATTGACATAATATGTATTTCTTACCCAATGCTAAATGAAGATCTAATATGGTTTTTTCTATTCTTACTTAAAAAAAAGTCAGAAAAATTCTGTAAAAGCGGGCGAAATATATCATATAACATCTATAGGATAGTGTTCTACTATCTCGTTTAAGTATTGGTAAATTAATTTTAATAAGTACATAAGAAGATGATGTGTTATTAGTTACCTGCCAAATATTTGTACTAGAATAATAAATGGTTGCTAAACAAAACGAGTATGTATCTAGGTACCTATTTATTGATTTCAATGTTCGCAATAGGTAGCAACTAACTGAGGCAAATGCCCTCATGAATACATAGTACAACTTTTTCTATGTACGCATCTAAACTCCAAACTCTTCTTTATGTAACGTTTGTTCCTCGTCAATACTTCATTATACTTCGTNGAGCGTATTAATTATCCCGGCACATATCGTGCGTGGATAAGACATTTTTAAACTGATTGCATTTTGCTTTGATTATTTTCCTAACGTATTATCATATAACGTGGGTAGACGTATCAACACGTCGTAAAATAGTATAACATAATTAAACATTGTTAAACAAATAAAATAAATAAATAAATAATTATAAATATAATAATATACAATATACATGGGGTATTTATAATTTGTTACCCTATCAAATACAAAAATCTTTATTGTGAACNACAGTGGATTACTTTACTATCACACAGTGGATTACTTTACTATCACACAGTGGATTACTCAACACACAGTGGATTACTCAACACACAGTGGATTACTCAACACACAGTGGATTACTCAACACACAGTGGATTACTCAACACACAGTGGATTACTCAACACAGTGGATTACTCATCACACAGTGATTTCGTACACACAGTGAATGCGTTTTATTTCAAAGCGAATATCTACACAGCAAACACACATCACACAGTCAACATACATCTCACACTCTGCTTATTCCTTCAGTACTTATTTCAAAGAAGCAGAAGAAGAATTACTGTACACTGCATCCGCAGTTTGTATGTACATGTACTTAAAAAAAAATCGTATTCAATAATAATAATGGATAAACTACATTTCATTTTTTTTTTACAATCATCTATAATTTACATTGAATGTAGATATTATTATGTACAATATTTATTTATAATACAGTTTATCATGGATTTTTCTTTTGTTTTATTTATCGATTAAAGAATTAATATTATATTAATATTATTTCATTATTTTATACTATACAATGGGCACACAATTTTAACCGATGAACTAGCTTTCTAGAAGATCAATTAAATCATCTCGATCTACTTCGCGATCGCTTCCCGAACTATCATCATCGGACATGGTGGTTTTATATGGTCGCAGAACCTCACCTCGTACTACAGCACTAAACCGCCTATATCCCTTCATGCCTTTTATACTAACTATTGTATAACGATCTAGTGCATGGTCCGCTTTACAAACTTTATAAGGACCCGTGTATAATCCATCTAATTTACGGGTAACTTGAGCAGATGCATCTCTGGCAACTCCGCCTTTCCACAGAACTAGCTGTCCTACATTGTATTTTATACATTTTTTGTGTTGCCGATCAAACCNGTAATCATCTTCGGTCAAGACACTCGTATAATTAGATATCAAACATCACAGGTAAGTTCGTTTGATTCTTAATTATTTCTTACTCTGACTAGTTCAATGTAGCATAGACTAATATAACTATGTTAAATAGCCTCAAATACATTGTTATGTTTTATTATCATCATGAAAAAACTCACTGCACGTCCATTTTACAGGTTCGAAGACCTGTTATATCAAGTGTCATAATATTAAGTAAGTATACTTACCTATATTATGTAATATTTTTAACGAAAAACTTACCTGTCTACGTGAATGGATAAGTAAACAATTCTTCAGATTTTTCCAATGAGTCTAACTTTTCTTTGGTATTACACTTGTACAACAGTACATACATCTGACGTGATATGTTGACCTTATACCTCGCGAAATAGAGCGACTTTTACAGTGCATGTTTTACTTGATGTACAATTGTGTAAATACATAACGTCAGACAATGTTGTCGTACATGTTCTAAAAAGTTAATGTAAACATGCAGATACCGTGTCTACTACAGCATTTGAATATGTTCTTAAAGATCTTACGTAGGTAGTACCTAAATTCTCAATAATATGGTCCTTAGTCACAATAATACGCTTTATGTTAAATTTAAAGTTTGATTGATTCAGAATCTGGACAAAACATAATAATTAAGTTTAGTGTGTCGCAGTTGGATAGGCTTGACTCGTAATCACATATTAAGTCTAAAACCATTCCAAATAACTTATAAACCTGTTATTCTGCATTCACTGTGTAAACTTAATTTCATGACGTAATCCTCAACCAAATTAGGTTACTATTAGAGTTTTGAAAAATAGCACTTAGTTGCAATAAGCTCTACTATGTCTTAAAGTTTGTTTGAAGGGAATTATGTAGTTTGTCCAGTAGTGGACGTCATTTGGCTGAAACGAACGTAGTTTTGTTTAGTACCTACAATGTATTTTGGTGTCTTGATGATTACGTGAGAGCCTTAATAACGTAGCGTACTACTAAGCATAAAACAAACAGTGAAATAGCAGTATTGATTATTAAAACGGCACCTGCATTACCTAATGCTTCCATCGCACTTTCGATGTTTTGTTAGTAAAAAGAGTTACCGCTGAACTTCATGAATTGTACATTGTGTTCGAAGAAATATAAAAGCGCTACTTGGGATCTGATAAACCAATAACAAAACATTTAGGTCGAGAAAACTAAATAAACTCTAATACGATATGAAAGAACAGATAACAAAAAGACAGGTGGATTATTAAAAACTAAAGTAATCAATGGAAGTTTTCAATAGGAACGTATTTCATTTGTCCCAACTAACTATCGAGTTAACACTATGAAGCTGAAATTCTAAAACGGTTAATTTATAATGTCATCATAATAATATGGGTTTTCGGAAAATTTTAAACTTTCGGGGAAATGGTTTTCTTTCAGCGACATATTTAAGGTAATATAAGAAAGCAGGAAGCTTAAAGGTGTTTTATAAGCTACTAGCTGACCCGGCGAACTTTGTTCCGCCTTGATGGCAATAAATAAGCAGACTTTTTTTTATTTCGAACGGGATAAAAAGTATCCTATGTCCTTCTGCTGGCTCTAAACTACCTCCCTGACAATTTTCAGCTAAATCAGTTCAGCCGTTCTTGAGTTATAAGTGGAGTAACTAACACGACTTTCTTTTATATATATAGATAATTAATAATTAATTTGCGTTTGATCTCAGCTGTTGGTAAGTATTAAGATCTAAGTATAAACTAAACATTACATAGATGATGCATTGATGCATTGTCAATAAGGTATAAAATCATAAAATTACCTCTCAAAGTCGCATGTAATGTAACAAATTGATTTATTTAGTCTGCCCTCGTGCTCGTATGCAGCGGTAGGTCAGGTCAAGGTCGACTTATGAAAGTTAGAGTGCAGTACACCGCATAATGCGCAGACGGCGCGTGGTTTTAATGCAGGATCGGAGGCCGGCTGCGTGGAATCTATGCATCTATGACGTAATTCCAGCACTAAGCCCACAGTTATCATTGAAATGTTACATACTATTCTTTTTCATCGTAATTCTTGCAAAATTATGTAATAACTCGTAGGTATTTTTCACCGAAAACATTCGATTGTTTTCTTGACATTCGTGAAATGTCATTTTTTCAGCACTTAGGTAACCGATATGTTTTATTTAGCCTACCTTTTCAACTTAATCATGAGTCTACCTTTTAAGATCTCAACGGAAAAATATGACTACGTGCCCTTTTTCGTTACTTAAGAATAGGCTGCCATTCAGGACAATTTATTTGAACCAGTACTGAGAAGTGGCATAAAAACTCAGTCACTGTATTCCCCAAATTCATTACAATACCATCTAAAGCTATCAAATGAGGTATTCTGGGGAACTCGAGCCGTAAAGACTTTTGCGGTGTGGTCAGAGTTAGCTAATTATAGCCCATTGTTTTGTTCCAACTACCTACCTGTATATTACCGAGTAACATGTGACACGAATAGTGATGAGCGTGGAATAATGAAGACAACGAGACGCAAGATTTCGCAACCCCTTTAAGGGTTCCGTACCCATATGGAACCATATGCCACCTGCGCTGCTGTCTTTCAAGGGACTGAATTTCATGAACTGTGAGTTGCGAGATGATGTTTAATTCATTTATTTTTGTAAGTAGGAATCTTTATATTCTATTGTTGCTGCCATAACAACAAATACACGAAGAAAGCCGTTTTGGCGTATGTTTAATCTTTTTCGATAGTACGGAACCTTTTACATCTGAAAAGTGCACATTATGCATCGCGTCAGTCAAAATATAATTTCCATGAATTGAATAAGCGATAGTAGGTCGTTGTTTTTTACGTTCTTATAAAGAGTAATGTATTTTGGATTAGAAATATGTCGGCTACTTATACGTTTTGCAAAGCAATGAGCAGTGGATATTTCCAGAATGTTTGATTTTGTTATTTTTGTTTGACTCGCTCTTGGGTAAGTACAGGCAGATAGCCGCATAATATCAAGATAATAACTATGATCTTATGAAGAAGACGTCTTCCAGTGACTTGGCCCACATTTAGCTTAGTCCACAGGCCAAGTAACTGGATTCTTCCAGTTTCTGGGCCCACCTTCAATGTTTTTATTAATTAATTAATTAAACACCAAATCAACAAAAATCAGGTAGGTACTCTAGAATCTTAGAGTGGGCCCTGTTGCTGGAAGAGAAAAAATATTTAAAAATTCAATCCAGCGATTTTGCCCGTGGACTAAGCTAAAAGTGGGCCAAGTCTCTGGCAGACTCGAAGTTGTAATAAAGTTTTAAATTAGTTATCAAAGGTTTTGTTTCATCAGAGTTTGGTAGGCCAGTCAAGCTTCCGGTCGTTGAACCTGCTATTAATAAAATGTGTTATCACAAGTATATTAAATAATGGGTATTTAAAACAAAATAAAACTATAATATTAATACGCACTTGCAAGGTCGGGTTGAATGTTCATTTTATGACGTAACAAAACCGTCATATTGTCAGAAACTGTTTTTGTAAATACATCTTTGTGTTTTAAAGCAAAACAGTAGGAACGTCTCGTAGATTCTATGATAAATATTCGGAATTATCAATGATTTATACATTAATACTAAACTAACTAACTATCATAAATGCAACGAAAAACATTTTGTTAATTTTATTTTTATTAAAATTCAAGTTCGTTAAAACATGTTATGTTAGTTACAATGTATAAATACCGTTGTTTTGCTTACGTTTATGAGACTGTACGGAGCTAGAGATGCGCTATCTAAGGGCTATATAGGGCACAAAAGAAAGGTCACTGCAGTGTTATTGTTCTCAGTTCTGTACTTTTCCGATGTTTGCCGCCGGTGGGTACTGGTTGGCCAGTTAGCGCAATATATCGTAATGCCCAAATCAAACACGCGTATTTAACAGAGACTAATAGATTACCCGAGTTTGCTCTCCGCAGACACGCGCGGTCTGTTTCAAACGTGGATCTAGAGCAAATAGTTATAAGTAAAAAAATAAACCGACGATTCAGAATGCAGACTCGTCGCGACGTGACGTGGTTAAGTTAAACAGTTAAATGTTTATACTCGAGGGATTGTGTTTAGTCCATTCTCAGCTTATTGGATGCAATTAGAAATACATCCAAACTATACAAATATTGAAGATGCTAATGGAACATACAATAATAGACTGCCTTAGAGCGTGTAAGTCACATAAAATGTAAGACGTGGTATTCTGTACTGACGGCCAAGCAATAGTTATTAGCTAGCTATTTTTGACTCTGAGCAATAAATTATCAATTTATAGGTACCGAGTATAATTGGTAATGACCGGGACTGAGGGCAAATTTAAGAGTGAAGAGCACGAACTTTTACACCCCTAGTCATACTTACACTTACATATTAACGTCATAGACTCATAGAGCAAGCTCTACTTTGTTACGGGCTAAGTGATTTGAATGTTACCTATTTCATAATACTTAGTGTGAATAATTATTATTATCTTATATATATTTTTATCAGAATCGTTATAGATATGGTGTACAATTAATATTTAATTTGTATGACGAAAGCTCATGAAATAATCTGTGACGCATTTTCATGGTCTACTTTTATACTTTTATATGGGTTTTTGCTATAAGGTCCGGTATGTCAAATAAACAGGATGTGTTAGGTAAAAAGATAATTATATTCATTTATGGTGTAAAACTCTACACACAATACATAAACTCTTCTACAGTGCACGTATTTAAAATGAGACATTATGTAGGCCACCTCATAACATTTGTATGTCACACCATAGAAACGAATTCAAACTAATTTCATTCATCCGTGAAACATACTTGAACGTCATTTAAGACGAATATTATGTGGATGAATAAATAATGTTCCTTAATGAATATGCTGTTATTCAATGGCCGTGTAGGGCGGCCATGTCGCAAAAACGACTACGTACATTTTGGAAAACTGCGTACAATGTGTGCTTGCACAATAAACGTCATGTAGGTACGTTATTTTTTTGTTACTCAGTTGTTTTTGTCGAGAGATACTGCAGTGCGCAATTTTTTTCATGTTGGTGAAATGTAACAAACATGTCAACAAGTTTGACAGTGTTTCAAAAAGTTGGCTACTCGGATTGGTACTTAGGCATTTGCAAATGCAAAATTTAATGGACTGTTAACATTCAGTTATTGCATCTAGTTTCTACAAATGGACAGGCAACATATCTGTACACTTCTGTTCTGTCCATCTATTACAACTTTAAAAAATGCCAGTGTTTGGCTCTAAACTCTTTCTCTATCGACGAGAAACGCAGGCGATTCATAGAATGTTCTTAGTAATGACCAAGGCATCGAAATCGAATCAGAAATGAGAAGATCGGTAAATGAACTAAAGTCGCTGACATAACCCGACGGATTAGCAAACTGAAGTGGCAATGGGTAGGGCTCATAGCATAGTACGCAGAGCTGACGGCCGATGGAACAGCAAGGTTCTGTAGTAGGTATTATAAGCATTAATGTCACGTAAAACTTATACACTTATAATTATTATGTAATAGTTTTCACGTCATTAATAGCCCGGTGTTGGCTGTAGATTGATTGAACCATGTCGTAATTTCAAAATAAAATAGATGTTGCATGCATTTGTATTTTAATATCTGTTAATTTCTCATACAAACACGTTTTAACCATAGTGAGGTAAGAAATAATAAGATAATACGTCAATGGAATTGCTTATGTTGTAATTCTTGTGTCATCTAAGATAGGTATTAGAATTTTGGGAATAATTAGCACTTAAACAAACCATGTATGGTGTAAACTAACGGACATATCCTGCACGTTTTCGTTGGTTCAAAGACACGTTACGTATCCTAATATATTAATTTGTTTTTATCGTTAAGTTAAAAATAATGGTTTTATTTGTATGTAGAATGTTGTAGGTAAGATTGTTTACAATTTGGATATAGAGCACAGCGACAACTTATGAAATACTAGCTGAAAACAATAGTTATTCAGCAATATTTTGTCATACCAACGCTATTAGCAACAATTACATATTTCACACCAAAAAAGTTTTTCTTAAGATAAGCCAGCAACTGTTTATATGTAGTAATTATTCAAATAGACAGGATAAAGAGTACAGTCGCGCGTGATGCATAAATTCAAGTTGATTCGTGATTCGCGAACGACCCAGTTTAAAATTATTTCGTCTTTCTTATTGGTTTCAGTTTATTATTCGGCCATACAATCTCATCCAAACGAAGTGTATGATTAAATCTGGGTCGAGGTTGAGGCCGGGGGCTTATTGTTTTACTAATACACCATATTGAGGCTAAGGCAGCCTTAGAAGCAGCCTCAGGGTAATGTAGTTAGCACCTGCCCTAATTATGCCCGTCAGCTACGGGATTATTATACGCGACCTGATTTTCTTTAAAACGTGACTTGTGCTGTTTTTCATTAATCCCTAAGATTGACGATACATATTCAATTAACTACATAAATCTGTACCTATTGAAAAGCAATCAATAGTGCTGTTCGTTTCAGGATGAATTTAAATATAGTCGAAAGCACACATCAGACTCTACATTTTCAGCAAATAACACCAATTACAACTAAAAAAATGGATGTCTGTGCATAAAAGAAAGAGTATTTTTAACAGATAATAACTTAAAATGTGCCAAAGAACTCTCACTTCGTGTAAAGCCGCGCCCCCACTAAGGACGGGCGTTTCCGTAGGCCCATTGGATACACGCCTTAACAGGATGTTGTGTTCAATGTGCCACACTTCCTAACGGATACAAGTGTGCCTATCAATGAAACGAATACCTACGTTACTTTCTCCATACATTACTATCGGCCTAAACCATTAATTTGTATGTAAAGGGGTCTTTTTACCATTCCAAAGTAATATACAAAAAAAATTTTTTTTCATTGAATTATACGTCAACTTTGTAACCCCTATAACCCCTATCTGATCTCACTAAAACAAATGACTAAAGATTTCTACGAAGTCATCTCTATGAGTCATTGTTGGTTCCTAAAAGGTACTTTTTATTAGACACCCTAATGTTGTGGCATGTCCAAATTGCCCAGATGACGCAGGGCGGTGTTTGCCCAGGCGCACAGGTGGCGCTGTTGACGCAGCTGCGCACACGACACTTCTCGCAACGTTCTTTTGACGCTGAAATCTAACCTCTGTGACTCATCCTGCAATTCAAGTAAACACGCGCCTTCACCGGCCTGAATAAATTGCCGGAAAAACTATTTAAATTAAGTAAATTACTATTTTTAGTCAACGACTACGAGAGGTGACGCACGTAACAGTAACTTTAACGTCTGTCTTAGAGGTTTTGCCAGTTTTTTTCATGTACTTAACTAAAGTTAGTTCATTTTACCTGAAATTAATGAATCATTCACGTTATGGAGTTGTCTCTACTAAACATTGTTAAAAGTGAATCAGCTACCCCGGAGGAAATGAAGTCAATAATTAACATACATTATGCATAACAAAAGGTCGATTATGTTAATAACACACTTAACTATAGTTATTCGTAGTATAAATTGTTGATTTAATTCCCACGAGAAACGAATACGGAGCGGGAGGTCGACGGAAACCACAAATAAGTAAACCAGACGTTAATTTTGTAATACCTATTTTATTACAAACTTTTCGTGTTCAACACCTGGCTCAATATTATCCGTTAATACCTACTATATTGCGAAAGATCGCTTTTCCATGACCTATATTTTTTTAGTTTTCGAACTCACTCATAAAATCTTGTAAGATATTTTCATGATCAGTTTTCAGTAATATTTAGGTCATTTTAAAGGATACTAACATTATTTTCTATTGTAAAAATTGTTAATTTTCAGGTTGGTCAAGTAGCAAGGTTATTATTTTAATTAAAAAATTCATAAGGCATCCACACCGGTCAAAACAAATGGACAAAAAGTGTACAATAGGCCGTTAGACGGCAGGAAGCGACCGTGAAGGAATGTACGGGCTGCGCTGGTGCCAAATATAACTGGCCCCACGCATTCGCAGCCATCTTGGTTTTACGATCAAACAGAAACGTATACAGCCTTCTTTGCTCCATTGATTTTATGGGTTGATAATAGTGGCCAGTTCTAAAAATTTGGAGCAAAAAAGTAAGTTATAGGATCATGCGCTCAAATGGGAGATTTCAGCCAGTTTTACAAGTTCTTGACAGTTTTAGACGTATATGGGGCATAGGGCATATTTATAACACTCTCAAACATGTCGGTTTCTGATCTGTATAAATCGAACCTATAGAAGAACCAAAAAATATGTGGTTTATTATTATAGATACTCGTAAGTTCGTAATAAACAATATGAGTGTCTAATGATTTAATGCTTTCGTAATCGAAAGCATTATATTGTTTTTGTTAATACTCTAGCCTTGATTTATTGCCGTACTATTCATTTAAATAAATTTCAATAGAACTGATTAATGCTTATTTTGTTCTGCAACAAAAACTAATAAAAACAAACAGGTAGTGAATAAATGATGCAGCAAATCAGACACACCCATCAGACGCAAAAATGTTGAATGTCATTAACGGTTTGATAGATGGACGCCGTCACAGCGTCTATTTAACAAGATTGAGTTACTTGACTACACGTGAGAGCAGTGACTCAGAAGACAAGTGAGTTGAATGAAATCATCTACCATAAAAGTGAAAGCTTATAGTTTTACAAGTGTCCACCAAAGTTAACAATGTCTTGTAATGGAGGTGTTTCTTGAGTAAAAAGCAAGTGTTTGAATTAGTCCGTCAGTTACTTATCAAAAAATCCTCAACACTTAACTTATTTTTCACTTTTCCAAAGTAATGAAAATTGAAAGAGATAAAACTAGCCAAATATCAAGCACGTGACGTCATGGCGTGCTTAAAAGTGTAGCACTTTGTGACGTCACGCGGAACTCTAACACACCATAACTTCGTAATAAATTACTTGTTTGATTGACAAATAAAAATATACGTGTCCAATACTTTTTGATTTTTTTTAAGTAGCCTATTGTGTAAGTGAGATGCAGTTTGCAAATTGACAGATGAGACACGTTTTCAACAGTCAGACGACACCAGTTTCGGGGTCAGATGTTAATAATCGGCAAGCGGAAACCAGCTCTTGCGAATACAAAGTATCGCCCAAGTGGGATCTGATACGGAACTTGAGTTTGAGGATAAGATGAGCGGTGAACGGGGTCAAGGGTGATCAGGAGGAATTCGTTCTAGGTCTAGAGATCTAACAGATGACGTAGGTAGCTAACAAAAAGAGACTAACAAATGCAATAATAACGTATCCTATTAATGGATAAAGCATGGACCTAAGGACATTTCGAAAATTAAAATTGCAATAAAAAAAGGAAACTACTAAATAAGCTTTAAGAGAGAAAAGACAAATGAAAAATAATCACGAAAGGTCATGATGATTCAATCAGCATAATTTATAAATCAAATAGAACCGGTTTCGTTCACTTAAAGCTTAATAACAATGGCTCGAATTCAAATAAGGGCCTTATCTAAAGATATTAATTTTAATTCTTCTGTGATAATAAAATCTGATATCCAATGTAAATTAAATGTATAAATAATTTATACAAATTATCTTGAAACTTTAAGAACAAAATTATAATACTTTACTGCACTTTGGTACATATTACCTATGTGCTAAGATACAGTAAAAAATAGGTAGACACATCTAAAAAATACATACCTAAAAAAATATGATAGGAGTGGATTAGATATAGAAGGCCAGTGAAAATTCTTTGTTATATGAGCAGCATAAAAACGAAGCAAAAACGGAACAATAGGTATGAAATGAATAATGCATAGAGCATTAATTTTACGTCCCCAAATCACCAAAAGTACTTTAAACTATGGGAAACGAAGCCATTTTATGACCGGAGATATTAACGAATAGAGGATCCAAAAAGATGAGTCAGGAACGCACAAAGATGAATAATAATACAAAAATGTTCAAGTCAGGAAGTATCAAGAATTTCAACTATCAAAATGCTTTTTCAGCAAATCTAAAAAATACAAAAATGTTCAAATGCTTTCACTTTCTGAAACTTTTTAAATTAAGTCCATCCGCATCCGTTTTACCTCAAAATTAGATATTTACACGTGTCTCCGACAGTCTCATGGTGATGTTCTATTCAGGTGTCAACAACATTTAGTAAAATCCTGTACATAAAATGTTAAAATTAACTCAATTATTTACATAAGATAAGAAACTACTTAAATGAATTCATCACATAATCTTACTTCATCATTAACCTTGGATTTTGATCTACATACATCGACGAAGATCGTAAGTATACAGAAATGTAAAGAAATACAAAAATCTAAAATTTTTTAAAATGTGTAAGCAAACTTGTGACCAACCACTAAAAAGCCTTATAGATATACTTTTGTAGTCTTTCAGAGGACGCATAAAAATTTTTAGGTCTTTAACTTTAATTGTTTTCTAATGAAACTGTTTAAAACCTCCTAGTTCAGAAATGTAGAGAGAGAGACTTTAGTTATCTTGGCAAAACTTTGAACTTTTTTGTTCAGTGTTAGCTATTAAAGTCGATTTAAAACGTCATCAAATTATTAGTATTTTGAATATATAAATGCAAAAGGGCCTATAACCCATAGAACAGTAGGTAGTTAGGTCTAAAGTCCGCAGAGGATTTCACAAATATGAAACGTGCGAAGACATGATATGTATACCTACTTAAGTAGCTACCTAATTCGTAAATTCTAAATCAAAATTCATGATGGATCACGGAAGAGGAAGGTCTGTCAGTATCCTGTCAATCGGCTATAAATACAGGAGGCATTTACCTCTTCACTCATAGTTTGGTTGACAGCATTGTGCATAGTCAATCATCAATAACCATAGAGATAAACCTTTTTGAGGTACCGTAAATTATTTTTAAATTGTGATTAAAAATCTAGTTCTTGTCACCAAAAGTTTACAACAAATAATAATTAGAAAAAATCAATGTTTTAAATTACAGTCTCTATATTCTGTATGTTTGTCTTCTTTATTCATAAAATTAAATACTTATTCACTATCTTAAGTATTGATGTGTAAATAAAATACTCCATTTGTCAGCGTTTTCATTTCCCCTATTCCCTTCCAAATATAAACAAAATACATAACTAAGATGAAGCTGTTCCAGGCTATGTACAGGCGATTGATTGACGTCATCATGACTTATAGATTCATTAATACCTATTATACGCATATTTAGCCACTGAACTGGAACCATTGAGACTTAGTCCAGTCATTACGTACATTCAAAAAAGAAAATGAATTTGCGCTTCTAATTTTTTAATATGTTGTAGGGGATACCTAGAAAAGCTTAACTTGAGATTGTCGACCAAGCTTTCCTAGGAGCTTTCGCCGCCATGTTGAAAAAAGGGGTAAAATTTGTTTTTCGGCAATAACTCGGCTATCCGATGAGACTCGAAAATTTTTGTAGGACACTTTTTGTAGCTTTCTTTGTGCTCTACAATAACGCCCGAACCATTTTTAGCGTATCATGCATCGTTATCGAGATATCGATCGATAAAGTCAAAAATTTTGGACACAAATTATTTCGGAATAATTAAATAATTAACGTCAGATACGTACAACATAACTTCGAAGGAAAGGTTGCAATCATATTCGACGGTTATCCGACTGATATGACACTCGCTGGAACGAAAACTTCGGAAAGAGTACGACGTTCGAGAAAAAACCAATCGCCGGAGTTCACATTCGATGAGACAACTACTCCAAAAGTTAGCCAGGAGAAGTTTCTCACAAGGGATCAAAACAAGAACCAACTAATACAAATGCTTTGCCGTTACTTAAAAAAAAGTAATTAAAAAGTAATTAAAAGTAATTAAATTTTACTTTTTACTTTTTAATTAATTATTTAATTATTTCGGAATTTTTCATATTTATTAAGACCCAAAGAAAAAAAAAGAAAAAAACAAAAATTGTGTCCAAAATTTTTGACTTTATCGATCGATATCTCGATAACGATGCATGATACGCTAAAAATGGTTCGGGCGTTATTGTAGAGCACAAAGAAAGCTACAAAAAGTGTCCTACAAAAATTTTCGAATCTCATCGGATAGCCGAGTTATTGCCGAAAAACAAATTTTAAGCGTTTTCCAAGATGGCGGCGAAAGCTCCTAGGAAAGCTTGGTCGACAATCTCAAGTTAAGCTTTTCTAGGTATCCCCTACAACATATTAAAAAATTAGAAGCGCAAATTCATTTTCTTTTATTTGCCTTTTTTTCGGACGAAATGACTGGACTAACTCTATACAACTAGTTTTTATCCCTTTGCCCTCGGCTCACGGTGCTAATCGTTGTTGTGCACACATATAAATGCTTCAGCGATGTAGTAAGACTTTAATAGCTCGCTAATGTACCTACCTATGCAGGTATTTGCAACGGAACGACATTAAGACATGACATGATGGCAATGATGATCGCCAAAGTCAGGCAAAGCTTAAATAATGCTTAAATTCAAACTTTTTTTTTATTATGGCTTGTGTGAGCTGCTGTTATAGAGCGGGAAATCTACGTAAAAGGCTCCTGAAATGAACGAAAAACGCTCATACAAACAGTCTAGGTTTGCTAATGCTCAATATAAGATTAGTTTATGAAATCAATGATATTTCTGATCTTAAGAGCAATGGACGAAGTCTAGTTTGACCTTTATGACCAGCCTATGATTTAAAATCATTCCATATACAGACGTACCAAGGCAAAGTGTATGTACCTACTAAGCTACGGTCTATAACAGTTCAGCCTATTGTAGCAAAATAGCATTTATTACAAACGCATAGGATTCCACGGTGTCTAGATACCGTTGGCACTTTACAATGTGAGTGAACTATAGGCACATTTTCCTCGACTCTGCGTTACGAAACTTAGGGACGCTACGCTACGCAAGGCGACTACGAGCGTCATAATATTATTATTCAAACTGTTACGAAAACACATTTTATGCTTGAAACGAACACGTCTTTCTATTCATATTTATGCACATTTTTGTTTGAAAGGAAACGCTAACATTTGGATTTCGCAAAAGTTAAACGAGAACTTTATGCTTACCTAAAAATACATTGTTTTGTTATTCTTTACTTATAGGTACTAGCTAGTGGTAATTTCGGATTTTGAACCTGAAGTCTTTTTGGAGTCTATATCACCAATGCTGGAGATCTAGTTAGAGTTTTTCCACGTTAGTAAATTATACCTAATAAAAGGCTCTTATCAAAAAGGTTAATGTTATGGTTTATTTATTTATTTTCCACAAACCTAGACACATATAGTAATACATTTACAATGTTTAATATTATATCATTTTTACAGTCAATTAAGTTATTAAAGACTAGCGGCCGCCCGCGACTTCGTACGCGTGGACCTCGTTTTACTCCATTAGGGGTGGAGTGAGTTTCGTAAAATCCGCTCTTATATAGCGCATACATTTAAAATTTCAACTCTCTTACTTTAAACACATAGGACTTTCATAATATAAACTTCTAACCCTCCTTTTATCTCCTTAGTCCCCGTAGTTGATTTCTAATGATACATTTTCAGTATATGTACCACCACCACCACCACCATTTCAGCCATAGGACGTCCACTGCTGAACATAGGCCTCCCCCAATGCTTTCCATGTTGATCGATTGGAAGCGGCCTGCGTCCAGCGCTTCCCTGCTACCTTTAAGATGTCGTCGGTTCACCTTGTAGGTGGAAGTCCCACGCTACGTTTTCCCGTACGCGGCCTCCATTCCAGAACCATTCTGCCCCGTCGGCCATCAGTTCTGCGTACTATGTGCCCTGCCCATTGCCACTTCAGCTTGCTAATCCGTCGGGCTATGTCAGCGACTTTGGTTCGTTTACGGATCTCCTCATTTCTGATTCGATCTCGCAAAGAAACACCAATCATAGCCCTCTCCATAGCACGCTGTGCAGCTGAGCTTCTGTATAAGGCCTATAGTGAGAGGCCACGTTTCCGAGCCATAAGTTATCACTGGTAACACACATTGGTTATACACTCTAGTCTTCAGGCATTGAGGTATTTTGGACGAAAAGATGTTGCGTAGTTTCCCGAACGCTGCCCAGCCGAGTTGGATTCGACGATTGACCTCCTTCTCGAAATTAGACCTACCTAGCTGGATCGTTTGTCCGAGGTAGACATACCTACTTGTCGACAATCTCGAGAATTGAGCTCCCAACTGAAACTGGGTAGGGCGCAACATGGACATTCGGCATAAGCTTCGTTTTGTCCATGTTCATCCTAAGGCCTACCTGTTGGGAAAATCGATTAAGGTCTTCGAGCATTGTGCCAAGATCTTCCAACGATTCTGCCATGACCACAATATCGTCGGCAAACCGATGTGTACACAGTACCACAGTGTACCGAACAGTATATCTACACCTCCATAATATCTAGAGATCATAGTGAGCATACACTTTAACTTTCAAGTCTCTTACTTTAAAAACCGAGGACTGCAATACAAACTTCTAACCCCCTTTTTAACTCCCATAAGGGTTGAATTTTGCAAAATTTCGTCTTAGTGACTACCTACGTTTTAAAAGGAGGTGTATTCCACTTTGATCACCTGGCTTTGATTAGCCAGGNATGTAATTTGTTAATTTTTTGG
Source organism: Ostrinia furnacalis (assembly GCF_004193835.3). Classification (NCBI taxonomy): domain Eukaryota; kingdom Metazoa; phylum Arthropoda; class Insecta; order Lepidoptera; family Crambidae; genus Ostrinia; species Ostrinia furnacalis. The sequence goes on along the minus strand of NW_021134116.1, from coordinate 6,519 downwards.
TAGGGTCTTTATTTTAATTACCTAGGTTGGTAGGTACTTATTTGATTTTAATGATAATTACTATAGGTATGTATAATTTTAGTAGAAAGAATGAGTGAGTGAGTCACTTAGTCATTCAATGACCTGAATGACTAAGTGACTCACTCACTCATCACGAAGTCTCAGAAACTACAAGTCTCAAAAGAGTTCTCAGGGGTTAATGGTCTATTCCACCTGGCTTTGATCACCAAGATGATCAAAGTGGACTCCAGTTAAATTATATGTTTAGTGTTCTTTGATCACCATAAATAAATCATACCTCTGAATTGTCACATACATGTCCAATTTGTTTATTGCGGTTTTTAGAAAATATCAAGAATGTTACAAAACAAAATATGTAGTACAACAATTGGACATGTGACTATTCAGAGGAGGTGTGATTTGTTTGTAGATGATCAAAGGACACTAAAATAATAATTTAACTAGAGTCCACTTGGCTCACCCAGGTCATCGAATCCGGGGGTGATCAAAGGCACAGAATAAATTCAAAGGACACTAAATTGTCGCTGTAAGTCCACTTTGATCACCTGGCTAATCAAAGCCAGGTGATCAAAGTGGAATACACCTCCTTTTAAAACGTAGGTAGTCACTAAGACGAAATTTTGCAAAATTCAACCCTTATGGGAGTTAAAAAGGGGGTTAGAAGTTTGTATTGCAGTCCTCGGTTTTTAAAGTAAGAGACTTGAAAGTTAAAGTGTATGCTCACTATGATCTCTAGATATTATGGAGGTGTAGATATACTGTTCGGTACACTGTGGTACTGTGTACACATCGGTTTGCCGACGATATTGTGGTCATGGCAGAATCGTTGGAAGATCTTGGCACAATGCTCGAAGACCTTAATCGATTTTCCCAACAGGTAGGCCTTAAAACAAACAAACAAACAAACAAACAAACAAACAAACAAACAAAGTTTTCCTCTTTATAATATTAGTGTAGATAAGTACAACTTAATCAAAACAGGACCTAAATCACGAGTTTGTACTTATGTGCGTCACATTTAGCATATAGGTGACAAAATAACAAATGACACTAATAATATTACGGGTATATTTTTTGTATTTTTTCCAGTACGATAATCTGTTTGGTAAATCCTAAAAAAATAAGTGAGCACTTGTTAAGTTTAATTGTAAATAAAAGTTATTTTATTTTCGTAGTTAACTAACGGTAATTAAGTTCGTCAAATATTGATACTTAGGTTGGGTTACAACATCTTACTTTAACTTTGACAAACGTCAAAAATCTGTTAAACTCCATAGAAAAAACACCGGTTATCGTTAAAGTTACGGTCAAAGTTAGGTGGTGCAACTCAGCCTTAATTGTTAATAAACAAAATTAAAAAGAACATTGTTTCAGATTTTAGCGAAGCGTTAGCTTATTGTTTATAATACGTTAGTTCTTTGAAACATTAACACAAAACACTTAGGTATTAGGTGCTTATTTAAGTTTTCAAAACCATTGATATTGTAAGTTATTGTAACTTGTAATAAAAAGAGGGCATCTCTCGTAATAGACTTTCTATAATTATTTCAAGTAAGTACACGATACACATAATAGACTACCTACAATAAATTAATAAAAAGACAAATTTTATTTATAACGTAAAAGGAAACGCCCACAGTGACTGGCTTGGTAATACCAATTTATTTTTAAAATATATTTATTGAAAAATCATAATGAAATAATTTGTCCTTGTAAAATGGCCCTAATGCAATTTATACGTTGATGAGTAAAAATACATTTCATACAAATTTATTTTGTCATCATACAAATATGAGTTTGTTTGAATATTTTAGACTAAGCGCCATCAAGACAAATAAACTTTATTGGAGTCTTGCACTATTATGTAATAATCTGTGGTCACTGCTCTAACTTTGTATAATCTGTGGTCGTATACGGGCGCGCGAAAAATATCCGCGTCTTTTTTCACAAATTCGGTCTACGCGGCGCGCGGTTTAGTTATATGTAAATTGCTTGTTTGAAAATTCAATATTTTAGAAGTAGAAGATTTTTAGCTTTTTTCTATGAAATTATTGGATACAAACATTATTGGAGCAACAAATAGCTATGTAAGTATCGCATTAATAATTTAGCAAGTAATTTTTAATTGTTGCAAGCGGTCAATCACCTCATTGAACAAACACCTTTCGCATTTATTAAAATAAGAAGGCATCATACATAACCCAAGTGCATTATGAATGAAAAAAGTGATTAGGTGGGCGACCGCGTGTAGTTTGCATCTCGTCACTAGGACACGGTCGGTTGGTCATTTAATATACCTACCTAAATACTATAACTTTATGGTCGGTCATCCGACCCGATAAAGCTGATTAGAAAACATCTTTTGTAATAATTATCTTTCAGACTGGCACACGTTTGCAAACGCTAAAGTAATAATTCCATCCGTAGAGTTCAAGATTGAGTAATCCATGTTTTCAGTTTCAGGAAAGAAAATCACGTGAATTGCTAGCTGGTAAACAGTATTAATAAGGAACAAAGTTGTAGAATGTTTGAAAGAGAAAAACCTACGCTTTAGTAAGTTACTGTAAGTATTATACCAACTCCAGTATTTAATCCATCTCCAGTATTTACGAGTAAGTGTATAATATATTTCTTATAAAATTACCATAAATATTATGGGGAATATTTAAAAAATCCTCTAAAATATATTGTTCTTATGCGCAATATTATAAAATTAACGCTTTTATTTATCTACACTAATATTATAAAGAGGAAAACTTTGTTTGTTTGTTTGTTTGTTTGTTTGTTTGTTTGTTTGTTTAGTTGTAATGGATAGGCTCAAAAACTACTGGACCGATTTTAAAAATTCTTTCACCATTCGAAAGCTACATAACTCACGAGTAACATAGGCTAAATTTTATTTTGGAAAAAAATAGGGTCCCGTAAAATATTTGGGATTTTCATAAGACGTGGAAAAGCGCCATCTATCGTCATTGGTTAAAATCTTCTTGCGCCTGACAAAAATTTTTGAGGTACGTAAATATTCATGAAGGCAAAGCTGTCAAACGCCATCTATCGACATCATTAGTAAATTAGTAACTAAATATTACATGTACTATGAATAGCGCTGTTCGTAAATAATATTGAAAATTTAATAAATAAAGATATTTTATGTAACTGAACCATTCACTGTATGTACCTATTTGAATCATTCACTGTGTTTAAACGAGCAAATCAAAGTGTTAATTAGTGACTTTTTACAAACTTCCTTGCAAATTCTTACTATGTGCCGCCATCTACCGAGATGAATATTAGGGTACGGTTCAGCGGCGGACAAATGGGATGGGCGCGTGGGCGATTGTAGTTAAATAGGATAAGAATTACCTACTTCGTTTTTGTTTTCTGTATGTAATTTGTTAATTTTTTGGTAGGGTCTTTATTTTAATTACCTAGGTTGGTAGGTACTTATTTGATTTTAATGATAATTACTATAGGTATGTATAATTTTAGTAGAAAGAATGAGTGAGTGAGTCACTTAGTCATTCAATGACCTGAATGACTAAGTGACTCACTCACTCATCACGAAGTCTCAGAAACTACAAGTCTCAAAAGAGTTCTCAGGGGTTAATGGTCTATTCCACCTGGCTTTGATCACCAAGATGATCAAAGTGGACTCCAGTTAAATTATATGTTTAGTGTTCTTTGATCACCATAAATAAATCATACCTCTGAATTGTCACATACATGTCCAATTTGTTTATTGCGGTTTTTAGAAAATATCAAGAATGTTACAAAACAAAATATGTAGTACAACAATTGGACATGTGACTATTCAGAGGAGGTGTGATTTGTTTGTAGATGATCAAAGGACACTAAAATAATAATTTAACTAGAGTCCACTTGGCTCACCCAGGTCATCGAATCCGGGGGTGATCAAAGGCACAGAATAAATTCAAAGGACACTAAATTGTCGCTGTAAGTCCACTTTGATCACCTGGCTAATCAAAGCCAGGTGATCAAAGTGGAATACACCTCCTTTTAAAACGTAGGTAGTCACTAAGACGAAATTTTGCAAAATTCAACCCTTATGGGAGTTAAAAAGGGGGTTAGAAGTTTGTATTGCAGTCCTCGGTTTTTAAAGTAAGAGACTTGAAAGTTAAAGTGTATGCTCACTATGATCTCTAGATATTATGGAGGTGTAGATATACTGTTCGGTACACTGTGGTACTGTGTACACATCGGTTTGCCGACGATATTGTGGTCATGGCAGAATCGTTGGAAGATCTTGGCACAATGCTCGAAGACCTTAATCGATTTTCCCAACAGGTAGGCCTTAGGATGAACATGGACAAAACGAAGCTTATGCCGAATGTCCATGTTGCGCCCTACCCAGTTTCAGTTGGGAGCTCAATTCTCGAGATTGTCGACAAGTAGGTATGTCTACCTCGGACAAACGATCCAGCTAGGTAGGTCTAATTTCGAGAAGGAGGTCAATCGTCGAATCCAACTCGGCTGGGCAGCGTTCGGGAAACTACGCAACATCTTTTCGTCCAAAATACCTCAATGCCTGAAGACTAGAGTGTATAACCAATGTGTGTTACCAGTGATAACTTATGGCTCGGAAACGTGGCCTCTCACTATAGGCCTTATACAGAAGCTCAGCTGCACAGCGTGCTATGGAGAGGGCTATGATTGGTGTTTCTTTGCGAGATCGAATCAGAAATGAGGAGATCCGTAAACGAACCAAAGTCGCTGACATAGCCCGACGGATTAGCAAGCTGAAGTGGCAATGGGCAGGGCACATAGTACGCAGAACTGATGGCCGACGGGGCAGAATGGTTCTGGAATGGAGGCCGCGTACGGGAAAACGTAGCGTGGGACTTCCACCTACAAGGTGAACCGACGACATCTTAAAGGTAGCAGGGAAGCGCTGGACGCAGGCCGCTTCCAATCGATCAACATGGAAAGCATTGGGGGAGGCCTATGTTCAGCAGTGGACGTCCTATGGCTGAAATGGTGGTGGTGGTGGTGGTACATATACTGAAAATGTATCATTAGAAATCAACTACGGGGACTAAGGAGATAAAAGGAGGGTTAGAAGTTTATATTATGAAAGTCCTATGTGTTTAAAGTAAGAGAGTTGAAATTTTAAATGTATGCGCTATATAAGAGCGGATTTTACGAAACTCACTCCACCCCTAATGGAGTAAAACGAGGTCCACGCGTACGAAGTCGCGGGCGGCCGCTAGTATCTGATAATTTTGTATGTTTCTAATGAAAAAAAATCGTCCCGTTACTACAACTGTATGTAATTGGTAGGTATTTTGTGCCAATACTGAACAGACGTTATGTATTGTATTGTTATAAATAGGTTACACAAATTTGTTCAGTATTACGTAAAATAATCAGTATGATATCATACCGTCATTGTTAGATCTACCTATTATGTAAGTACATAAAGTTAAATAAATTATCTGATCTGTATTTAATTTGGCAAAACCATTAATCATTTGCCTTATTATTAGGCGTTTTTATGTAGGAATAACCTATCCATTTTACAGCAAATGATTTATCGCTAAGCTAACTTACGAACTTAAAGTACCCTTATCAGCCTAAAGAAAAAACATTACTCATAACGTACCTAAGAATTTAGTTCACAAAAAACTTTATCTTAATCGTTATTTCAAAAATACTTACCTACTATGCAGGTAGATCGGCTTCGGAGTATTTAGAAACAGGTTCGTGAACTTTGAATTACCAAACAGATCATGGCAGACTTAATCGTCTCTATGTAGACCATACAAAATTGCAACGATCATGAATTGATTATGCCAGATTTAAGTCTTCGTACTTCCTACTTGTTTTTTTTTTAATACCAACTCTGTATTTAAATGCACAGGTAAAAAGCGTGCATTTTTTATTTAGACTTATCTTGTTATTTATATTTGCATATTAAATAATATCTTAACACGTTGTGCATACGAGTACATTTTGCTCTTTGATAATGTATGTAGAGTAAGTCGTTTTACCTATAAATATGACAGTTTAGTCACCTGATTCCATTATTTGTACTAATTCAGGTTCATTAACATACTATTGGGTGAGCATATGTTCAAATAACACTTGACAGAATGGAAAAAATCTTGCCAAATATGTACATCACTTGAACAAAGAGGGCGCCAATATTTTTTTCTGAAAATAATCTTATAAAAACCTTGTTTTTTCTGTCAAGATCTTCCTCACAAGCATGTAATGGAAAATTATTTTCACCGTGTTTTTAAGATTACCTACCTAAGTACTTCGAGTTTCAAGTACCTAGATAATGTTGACATAGGACTTCTTCCACAAGCATTTAGATTAAAACCTTACCTTTGTGTGACGATTTCTTGGCTTGTAACACCATAGAAGTATTATAACATACGACTGACCTCGCTTCACCCACACATAGAACTAGTCCAGCAGCCGATACTGCCGTATTTAGATAACATTTCGAATGCAAGAATAACCAGTCTTAGAAAT
>NW_021134115.1:0-1292 GCF_004193835.3 Ostrinia furnacalis | reverse complement strand
TAGCCGTTTACCTTAAGGGGGCTAGTGTTTAGGCACTGGTCACGCTGGTTTTGCATTACTTTATTTGCAAAAGAAGCAAACAAAACCTCAGGAAAAAACAAAATACCGACGTAGTAAACTCCAAAAGATTTATTTAAACAAAGAACACGTCTTCTTTTTCAAACGTCATAGAAAAATAAAAGAAAAACACTGGCCAGAAAACTGCAAACCAAAGAAAAAAACGACAGTACAGTACTTAAAAAAAAGAACGCATAATGGCATTCACACGTGGCCGCGATGATACTGGCCAGAAACGAAATCTCAAATCAGCAAATGAAAGGACCAAAATAAAAAACAAAAGACAGTTAGAAGCGTTATATTTGAATTAAGAATCAGTTTATGGCGTGCATCTTATGGTGCATCTCTCGAGGAAGCGCGGGTAGAGGCACACGTCGCGGATGTGGTAGCGATCCAGAAGCCAGCACAGGAATCGCTCCAGGCCCAATCCGTAGATGAGAGCTATCTCTTATGAAGTTGGAATAGATGCTATAATGCGACAAAACTTTAGCCTCATGTGACTGTAGATACCAATGGTATGAAGACGGGTCGACACCCTACATCAGACCATAGATATCATAGTATGTGTGCCATAGACTAGTAATTAGACACTGGTTTCGCTGGTTTTGGATATTTAAACTCGGTTGCAAAAGAAGCAAACAAAAAACTCCTGAGCGTAAACAAAAGGCTGTGGTAATAGTCGTCAAAATCAAAAGATTTTTAAAATAAAGAATGCGTCTTGCTTTTCGAACGTCATAGAATAAATCAAGACACTGGCCAGAATCCTGCAAGGCTGCAAACGAAAAGAAAATCGAAAAAAGAAAAAACAAAAGACAGTCAGAAGCGTTATATTTGAATTAAGAATCAGTTTATGGCGTGCAGCGCTCCAGGAAGCGCGGGTAGAGGCACACGTCGCGAATATGGTAGCGGTCCAGAAGCCAGCACAGGAAGCGCTCCAGGCCGAGTCCGTAGATGAGAGCTAGCTCTTATGTACTTGGAATAGATGCTATAATGCGACAAAACTTTAGCCTGATGTGACCGTACCTATTTTATTTTATTTTATTTATTTAAAGGCACAACCACAGAATACAATTCAATAAAATTACAATGATAACTTAACTAGGTTTCACATTTAAATTATATTCCTATGAATGTTGCACACAACATTTATATAAGAATAATTAAGATATGGAGCTTGAACAGGTTAAATATCAGTGGCTACGTTTACTTACTTAATGCATAATTCACGTATAGGT
>NW_021134112.1:0-1352 GCF_004193835.3 Ostrinia furnacalis | reverse complement strand
CGTTTTGGAGGAGTAGGGAATTTTAGTAAAAAATCGATGTCCCGTATTTATTTTTTTAATCCAAAACAAAGAGACGTGGCGAAAATTCAAACGTCACAAATGTAGTCCTTGAACTGTTGTATAACATATATTTTTTTCAACTATTTCTGTCCAGCAGTAAAAGAGGAGTAGGCTTTACAAAATGCCCATTTGGCGCGGATTGAGGACTCTAATCGCCTTAAGGATCTTACGACTTTAACAATTTATTTAAAAATAACCAAGGACGATATCAGTATAAAAGCTTTTGTATGCTAAAGTTTGGTCTTTTGACAGTAACTTAATACATAAATTATAGTTATATTGTTTAAACTTTTTTTAATATTAATTGTTCTGCGGACCTCTCGTTTGGATCCTGTTTCGTGATAAAAGAAGAACGGTCATCTGTGACTCAGGCCCGACAGAAACGAGACATACCTCATTTTTTTTGTCATGTCTTAATTAGTTAAATTATATATTTTTTATATTCGAAATCTATGTATAACACCAAAATATTACCCTTTGTTTTTGTTCAGGCATTATACAAAAACTAATACAAAAATGCCTATTTATCACCAAAATTGGTAAATGTATGTACCTAAATGTCTATTACAGCTGCTATGGAATGTATCTAGGTGACCTGCAGATACAGCCTGATTATACAGGGTGGAAACGAGAAGTTACAAAATCCAAATATTCAATGTTACCAGCTTCCATAATCTGTAATCTATTTTTGGTACCATTTGAAAGAGCTCGTGAAGCACTTTCAGAATCAGTAACTAGTTTTTCGATATCTTGTATAGTTTAGAAATAATCGAATGAGATCACTTATCGTCCCATATGTATAACCACCCTGTATAATCCGGCTGTATCTCCAGGTCACCTAGATACATTCCATAGCAGCTGTAATAGACATTTAGGTACATACATTTACCAATTTTGGTGATAAATAGGCATTTTGTATTAGTTTTTGTATACCGCCTGAACAAAAACAACGGGTAATATTTTGGTGTTATACATAGATTTCGAATATAAAAAATATATAATTTAACTAATTAAGACATGACAAAAATACTGAGGTATGTCTCGTTTCTGTCGGGTCTGGGTTTTTTTTGTATGGGGCGTGACCGTTCTTCTTTTGCTCTGTTTCTAAGTTCGTGAACTCATGTCTTCTATTTCGGGATAAAGTTTTACGCATCGAGTTAGGATATTTTAATAATGATTAAGTGTTTAATAAATTTAAAAACGATAGTATACATTTAGAATAAAAGAATTCTGTGAAATTGACGATATTACTTACCTGAAATATTCATGAGAAATAATGTGAGTCTGTCTAA
>NW_021134111.1:0-943 GCF_004193835.3 Ostrinia furnacalis | reverse complement strand
GCGCGGAGGCGAGCTTTACTCGGTGCGTATGAAGAGTGTAGCGGCGCGGCGACGGCGCGGCGGCGGCGCGGTGGCGGCGTCGTGTGCAGGAGCTCTAAAACGAAGTCACCCCCGCTGTCTGTTCGTTTAGAGGACTACGTCCACTTATCAAATCGGTAAGGGATCGTAACCGTATCAACTCGAGGCGGTCAGTATTCTTTGTATGAAACTCCATACTGCAACGCACACTTATCCGCACCGTAACGTAAACGCCTCGCCTCGCGTTTGACAGCGCGAAAGACGATACGTTGTTGATCCCTTTCCGAGTTGATAAGTCTGCTATGACCTTATCTTACTACGCAATGGATTTTAATGCAGTTTTCAGCAATAGATAGAGTGAACTAGAAGTATACATATAGCGCCCGAGCGAAGCCAGGGCGGGTCGCTAGTTAAATAATAAATAGGAACTCGACCACAACGGATAAACAACACATAATTAGTCGGCCGTTTGGTGTAGTGGTTCAGAACGGACTACTATGCCGAGAGGTCCCGGGTTCGATTCCCGGCCGGGCAGAAATTGAAATGATGAATTTTAATTTCTGTGACGGGTCTGTGTGAAATTGTCCAAAGATTTAAAAAAAAAAAAAAAAAATTCTCCGACTATTTTTCCGTAATACGGAACTAATCTAAGTTTAAAAAAGGACGTGCTTTTACAGAATTAAGCTCGGACATAATCTAGGCTTGCAGAAGCTCTATTTCACGAAAGTTTCACCTCAGGTTGGGCTTTGCTAGGGGAAACTTTGTCCACCTAGATTTTGGTATTAAATATTTTAACTCCATTTTCCAGTAAATTTAATGTTTCTTTATTTTAGAGGGTGTTTACTTCAGTTCCAGATAAAGCGTTAGCCTATAAAACTAAAACTAAGTCATCCGCCGTATTTGTGTGTCTGGTCGCAATAAACTC
>NW_021134110.1:0-1121 GCF_004193835.3 Ostrinia furnacalis | reverse complement strand
CTTCATGCATTGTAAATTTTACCGTATTCTACTCAACATCATTTAAACTAAGTCAAAACTGATTTAAAGTGATAGTCTGACTTTAAAACGTAAATCAATCCTAACTTCAGTGAATATACAGATTGCGTGTTACTTGGGTTGATTTAGATGCTTCAGTGTCAGGCTCCAGTGACTGACATGGCCCGAATAGGTTGCATGTTTGTCAGTCACCGGTGACTGTCATGGCAGCCTACGTGTTAAGTTTCACTAAAAGATTGTGTTCATCACAAAACCGTGAAAATTCTTAGGCTGAGTTGCACCACCTAACTTTGACCGTTACTATAACGATAACCGGTGCTTTTTGTATAGAGTTTGACAGATTTTTGACGTTTGTCAACGTTAAAGTAAGATGGTGCCTTATTCTTAAGCTAAAAGGACAATGACCAAAAATGTATGGAGTGTGGTCCAAATGTCCACCACTAACGAGACCTATGTAGTAAAATAGTCTACTAAATACTGATTCATTATAACCAAACAGCAATCAAAAATATGCTGTCAGTAAAAAGTTATGACTGAATGAAAAGTCATGTTTTTTACCTTTTCATCCGAAAATTGTTCTTGATATCATTATATCCATCGCACATTTTGGATTAATCTTTGCATGTTATGTCATGTCGCTTAGTGTGCCGTGTTAGATTCTCGCTAAAAGAAAAAAAAAGCTCAGAAGAAAGACAACAATATTGGAATTATGGTCGGGTGGTCGCTGTTCCGCTCCTATTGGTTGTAGGGTGATGTAATACAGTGTGAGTCACGTTAAAGTGTTCATATGAAAATAGATGAAACTAGACCTATTTTTATCGACAAAAAAGAGGTCAAAATTTTTTTGAGATTTTTTTTTTAATTTTTTATAGAATTTTTTTTTTCCAATTACTTATTGTAAATAAAACGTAATAACTTTTAAACTAAGCGTTATATCCTGATAAAATAAAAACAGTAATAATGCTAAATAACAGGCAATACTAAAAAAATACATAAAATACACAAAAAAGGCCAACAAATAATAAAAAATGATACTTTTTGAAAAAAATCTGCTTTTAAATTCGTGTTTTTTTGGTTATTTGTTATATTTCTCCAAAAAATGC
>NW_021134109.1:0-728 GCF_004193835.3 Ostrinia furnacalis | reverse complement strand
TATCGCATAGAAGCGCGCTGACGGACGAACGATGGACACTACCGGCCGCAACTCAGTTTTTTTTAACTTAGCGGTGGGTAGGGCTCATTTTTGAACACAGCCGCCACTTACACTAGTTGCTTATTCGTGTGAGTTTTTCCATACGTACCTACCTATTTCTTTTAAGCAAGTTGATAAAACTTGCGATACACAATGTATGCGATAATGAAATGGTTTTATTGTTGATATTAACACCAATAAAATAAAATAAAAACTCAAGTTGTAAACTACTTTTGTGCTGCGATAATGCCATTAATTAACATTAGTGCAAAAATTTGATTAGATGTACTTAAAGTGTTTTAATATTTATAAGTAGGTACTTACTAAGTATTCTTATTTGTATAACCTGTCGAATAAGTCGGATAATTAGTTAATTATCACATTATAACCTTGGTGGTTATAGTGCTGTGTGCTATTATTACCAAATAAATAAATTTTGAATTTGAATTTTATATGAAGTATGACAATAATATGTCGTTTTTTCTATGCAACGACTCATATTAACTGACATTGTGATTGTGAGTACTTATCAGTCTCACATTTTTTTGTTGGAAACTTACAAAGATCTTTCTACATTTCCGGTCGGTCGACCAATTACATCGACGGTCGACAACTATAACACATTTATTATTATACTCATTATAATCATTATAATCCTCTAAAACGGGAAAAGAGGTATTTATTTGATA
>NW_021134108.1:0-545 GCF_004193835.3 Ostrinia furnacalis | reverse complement strand
CGGTTTGTCGGCCGTTTGGTGTAGTGGTTCAAAACGGACTACTATTCCGGACGTAGCGGGTTCGATTCCCGCACAGTACAAACATTGGTGTGCATGAACATATTTGTTTGTATTGGACTGGGTGTTTTCTATGTATAATAAGTATGTATTTACAAAAAAAAAAGTATTTAAGTATGTTTATATCCGTCGTCTTGTACCCATAGTAGGTACAAGCTTTGCTTAGTTTGGGACTAGAAGCGCAGTGTAAAATGTCTAAGGATATTTATTATTATTATTATTATTATCGTTTTACAGACATAAGTGACATTAAACACGCGTCGCCGATCGATGTAAAGGCTATCTCAAAGATCGACTTTGAGAAGTATTTTGAGAATTGGAAGAAGCGCTAACACACGTGTATAATGTATAATAGGGACTATTTTAAAAGTTTAAATACTAATGTAGATCAATAAATAAATACTTTTCTAAAAAAACGAAAATTCCCGTTATTTTTTTAACAGACTATGTACATACATAGGGTTGCCAGGTCCAAAAACACAAAAGCC